>NC_142931.1:70063997-70216497 GCF_046866305.1 Octopus bimaculoides | reverse complement strand
ATTTAAATATATACATATATATATCTACATACATATATGTATATATAAACATGGATGTATATATTTATGCATATGTATATGCATGTGCATGTGTGTATATGTGTATGTATGCATGTGTGTATATATATATACATAAATATATATATACATACATATATATAAATAGATAGACAGATGCATACATACATACATATATACACACACACATTTACACACTCATATATATATTGATATATATGCAGATACATGATGCATAAATACACTCCTGTACATAAGTACATGCAAAGCCATGTATGTGTTTATACTGTTAAGTAAAGTCAATACTTACATATTTAACATGAAAAAAAAAAAAAAAAATCAATATATCAACTATTCCTTTGATAATTTGTATATACTTTAGTGTTTCATATATCAACCTTCAAAATCAGCAACACACTACAAACGATAATAGCAGTAATTGCAATATAATAAGAATAATAATAACAACAATAATGTATAAATATAAAAACTAGTCAAATGACATGAAATGCATTGAGGCGACTACATGTTAAGGCTATCATGTAATACAATTTTCAGAAATCAAATAGAACAGTGTTCAGTGCATAGAATGTGTATAATGCCAGTTTATTCAGTGACAACGATGATGATGATGGTGATGATTGATCCAAAATAAGATCTTGTTAATGTTCTCACTACCTTGCCTAACAATTTTATCATTTTACTGTCGATAAATATTTGTTTAAAATAAACAAATTCTTATGTTTTCTGTTGGATAATTTATCTCACCTTTGCCCTACTGATAGAATGGCAAAAAAAGAAAAAAATAATCACAAAGAATAGCATGTGATATATTAGTCATTCAGTCTCATAAGGTTGCTTTCTTGGGGACAACACTTTTATCCAAATTTGATATGAAAGAGCTGCAGTTTAATGACTGAGGATAGAGGAGATCTCAACAGCAGTTGATGAAGAAAGGTGTCTGCAAATGATTCTTACCTAGTAGTCTTTTACTTCTCTGCATATCAGACATCAACACCCAGAATTATAGTCCAAGTGAAAAGATTATTCAAGCTCCAGCTATGAAGAGGAAACTGGCAGTACTGGCATTTTCTAATTTGCCTGGCTGCTTAGGTCCTTTGCTCCCTCTGGGGCATAAGCTATTGATGACTTCTTCCTCCAGTGTTTGATTTTCAATTGTCATTATTGCTTCTGTGACTTAGCTTTTTTCAAGCCTGTGGTAAATATCCTACACCAGTGGTCACTAATCTTTTTTTAGGCTGCCACCCACTTGATATCCAGGCCACATTCTTAGTGTCCCTTACCCTCACTCACCACCACAAATGCTGACCACTTTTTGCAGTAAATTCAAAACAACTGCATTTCACAGATAAAATTTACCCTAGTTAAACAATTGTTTGGAGTCGTTTTTACATCCATTGACTCCTTTTGGCCCCACCCCCATTACCACCCCACTTATCTTTAATGCACTCCTGGATTTTTCCACTGGCCCCAAAAGAGCATTATCACTCACTGTGGGAACCACTGTCCTACACAAACCTATTTTTGTCTCTGAGAAGAGGTAGTTCATATTAGTTTGGCCTCTATCCTTTGACCTGTCCAGCATGGGAAGCCCCACTAGAAGGTTGCACTCCACTGGCATAGCTGCAGGGTCAGTGAGGTACACCAACCATCACATCACTAAAAGGACTGGACCCCATTTTAATAATGCATCACCATCTTTAGAATTTAAGATGTTCATATTTTATTGATTTCAAGAAAGATAAAAGGCAGTTAACTCTCAACAGAAAATAAAGGGATATATCTAATTACTGTTACATATTTTGTCTAATTTTAAATAGTTACAAACAAAATTATTTGATAGTAAATAGAACAAAAACAGAACAAAATAACATAATTTGAATTATTGTTGTTGTTGTTTAGCACCGAGACCTGAGTGAGCAGATCCTTGTGTTCAGCGTTTTTCATCATTTATTCAGATATAACACTACATCAGCCTATGTGTTCTCTGTTTGCTTATGAATGCATGGTGTCATTTGAAGGAGATTTGACCGCCATTTCTAGCAGGTCAAAAGATAATGTAGCAGATCCCTCTTTGTCTTGTATAAGTGCATATAATTGATGCAGATGAAATTATCCCAATTAGAACAATATCATTATTTCACATTCGTTGATGATTAGCCTAAAGCAAACATTAATGAACCTTCGTAAAATTATTCATAGGAATTAGAAATCATGCATTCAGAAGCAACTATGCCATGTATAACTTTTGGCAGTTCTGACCAAAGTGGAAGGAGCATGGAGAAGAGAAGGAAGACCAAAGATTTTGGAAGAAGTAGCGAAGGCAAATATCAGAATGTTGAACATCACAAAGGTGACAGCAAAGGGCTTAAAGAAGTGAGGAGTAGCTATGTTGAAGTAAACTTAAACAATCCTTAACAAGAGCATCAAATGATGATGACAAGGAGAAGAAGAACGAGGACATTTAGGATAAGGACAAGGACAAGAGATGGTGGTAGTGATGATAAGAACAAGGAGAAGAAATGGTATTAGTGATGATGATGATGATGATGATGACGACGACGATGTTGATGATGATGATGATGCAGATGATGATGATGATGATGACGATGATGAAGATTAGAAAGAGAGGAGGAGGAGGTATGTGATGATGTGGAAGGGAGGGATAGGAAGGGCGAAGTGAATGATGATGATGATGATGATGATGGTGATGATGATGATGATGATGATGATCAAGACAACGATGATGACAACAAAGTGGATTATTTTCAGTATTGTAACATAAACTTACACAACCCACTATTCCAGAAATTAATCGTTGGAGAAATATTTCCTGACCAATTTAAGTGGTGATAAAGGTGTCACAGATAATTAAAGCACAGTCATATACTACAGTTCCTATCAAAGATTCAGTGTCTTGTATCTATCCTTTACCACCAATGCAAAAGGAAAAGGGAAGACAGCATAATAATTAAAGAGCTCATTGTTGGCTTACAAAATTAATCTGAAGTCACCTTTTATATCTTGGAGCAGGTAAAGCAAAAACCACACTGAGCATTTTAAACTCAAGAGAACCATTAAAATGCAGTTTTACTGATACATCTTTCAGAATATAAATGCTTGAAACCTCAACAAGTAGAAACTGCAAAATTATGAACAAGCAATTTTGTTAAAGGTTTTCAGTGAGCCAGTCACTATATTCACTGTGGGTGAAAGAGATACAGGATTGATTGGGCCACTTTGTAGAGTAAATACCAGAAGATATTTTCACTCACAACACCAAATTATCGTTGATTTTATTGATATACATACATACATACATACATACATACATATTGGCCGTGTGCAGGAGCATGTGTGACAGTGTGGTAAGAAGCTTGGTTCCCAACTACATGGTTCCATGTTCAGTCCCACTGTGCGGCACCTTGTGCAAGTGTCTTCTGCTATAGCCTTGTGAGTGGATTTGATAGAAAGAAACTGAAAGAAGCTTATTGTATATATATATATATATATATATATATATATATATATATATATATATATATATATATGTGTGTGTGTGTGTGTGTGTGTAATGGATAAATAAAGAAATGGAGTTAAATGCAGGTGTTATTCAAATCTTTATATTTCCAACATACACTGAAAAAATACATACATTTATCGTCGTCGTTTAACGTCCGCTTTCTATGCTAGCATGGGTTGGACGATCTGACTGAGGACTGGTGAAACCAGATGGCTACACCAGGCTCCAATCTGATTTGGCAGAGTTTCTACAGCTGGATGCCCTTCCTAACGCCAACCACTCAGAGAGTGTAGTGGGTGCTTTTACGTGTCACCCGCACGAAGGTCAGTCAGGCGGTACTGGCAACTGCCACACTCAAAATGGTGCATTTCATGTGCCACCCGCACAAAAAAAAAAAAAAAAGATTTCATGTGTCGCCCGCACATGAGCCTGTCCAGGAGCACTGGCAACGATCTCGCTCGAAAGATTTCATGTGTCGCCCGCACATGAGCCAGTCCAGGGGACCAGCAACGATCTCGCTCGAAAATCCTACAACGGCACCACACAAGAGCCAGTCCAGGGGCACTGGCAATGGTCTCGCTCGAAAAATTTCTTGTGTCACCTGCACAAGAGCCAGTCCAAGGGCACTGACAACGATCTCACTCGAAAGATTTCATGTGTGTGTGTATATATAAATATATATAGTTGTCAATTGTAGAACACAACTATCTCTACTACTACATAAACCTGATGATTGTGTAATGCATGAAAGTACTAGTTTTATCACAATAAATCAATAATTATATACTATTCTAGTATTATAGTATTGTAAAAAGTGTAAATAATAAAATGTGAAAATCAGACTACTTTGGAATTTCATTGATCAATATCTTCTATACATAATCATACAAACTCAGATATATATATATATCCATCAATATATATCTATCTATCGATATATATATCTATATATATATATATATATATATATATATATATATATATATATATATATATATATATATAGTAAGATCGTTGCCAGTGCCCCTGGACTGGTTCTTGTGCGGGTGGCACATGAGATGCACCATTTTGAGCGTGGCCGTTGCCAGTACCGCCTGACTGGCTCCTGTAGGATTTTCGAGCGAGATCGTTGCCAGTGCCCCTGGACTGGCTTGTGCGGGTGGCACATAAAAGACACCATTTCGAGCGTGGCCGTTTTCGTGCGGGTGACACGTAAAAGCACCCACTACACTCTCTGAGTGGTTGGCGTTAGGAAGGGCATCCAGCTGTAGAAACTCTGCCAAATCAGACTGGAGCCTGGTGTTGCCATCCGGTTTCACCAGTCCTCAGTCAAATCGTCCAACCCATGCTAGCATGGAAAGCGGACGTTAAACGATGATGATGATGATGATATATATAAAATTAATATTATCGAGGGTTATCGGAAATATTAGAAATTTCTACTTCCAGTGGCCTAGTGTGTAAAAATTTAGTCAATAGACTATATATTATTCATATAAGTACAGTGGACATTTAAACACATAAGAGGCATCCATCATATGCATTTCTTGCATGCTAGAAAGAACAGATAAATTCCATTCTACTATTTAGGGATAAAACTTTGAAGTGAATGAAAAATAAAATAAAAACATTTACCATCAGTTTTATCCCTAAATAGTGGTATGGAATTTAACTGTTCTTCCTAGCGTACAAGGAATCCATATGATGGATGCCTCGTATGTGTTGAATGTACACTGTATTTATACATACATTATATATATATATGTGTGTGTGTGTGTGTGTGTGTGTGTATGCATATACACACACACACTCATATATATTTATGTTTGTGTATGTTTAGGTGCATATATATATTAACATATATATATGTACATGCATTTCAGATGAAATTACAATAGATAATAAAGGAATTTCATGTTACACAAAATTATCCCAAATTAAGACATATCAAAATATTTCGATATATTTTAACTGAGGAAGATTTTGTGTAAGAGATGAAATTCCCCTTTCTTATCTATTGTACAATTATTTGAACTGTATCTATTAAATGCGTTCACAATATCCTTAGTTGGTTTGCTTTCGTTATTATATATCTTATGACTTGATAGCAGAACAAGCTATCCAGCTCTAAAATCATTCACATGGATAATGCAATAAGGATTTGGAATGGTTCATTCCATTCAACTTGAGTCAGGAATTCTAGTAACTTGCTTGAATCTAAGCATAACACAAATCATGTATATGTAAATATATGCATATAAATATATATGCATATCTGTGTGTGTGTGTGTGAGAGAGAGAGACAGAGAGAGAGAGAGAGAGAGAGAGAGAGAGAGAGAGAGAGAGAGAGAGAGAGAGTGACAGACAGAGACAGACAGAAACCATCACTATCATTGTGTTTACATCCAGTCTTCCATATTGGTATGGATTTAACAAAACTTCATGGAAAATAACTTTCTACTTCTGAATGCTCATCCACTCAGCAGCCCTTACTTGTTTCTCAAGTAAGGTATTCATCATTCTTGAGATTGTCACACATCTGATAAACTACGAAGTGTTTGTTCACTGGAATGTTAAACAATGTCATTATTGTTTCATCAGACAATGCTTATAATGAAATTCTGAAATTACATTTGCGCCCGCATATGAAAACACATAGCAACACATACACACACACTAAACTCATATGCACACACGTGTGCATGCTCGCACACACACACACACACACACACACACACACAAATACACACACCCATTTATACACAAGTAATTTACACACACACATTTATACACAAGCAGTTTACTTGCAGCTCACGGTAAAAGCCTGCCTGGGCTCCTTAACACGTCTTGACATGTACAATCTTTGCAAACAAACGGCTCATTCATACAATGTCATTCACTTCGAGTCTTCCTAGTAAACATGTCTGGGCTCTTTGCTGTTTGAAATAAGTGGCGGTAGTTGGTAACTGGAAGGACAGTCAGCCATAGGAAATTCTGCTCTAACATACTCTCACCTGGCCCATGCATCCATGGAAAGGTAGACATTAAAACAGTGATGATGATGATGATTGATGATGACAGTGATCATCATCATCATCATCAGCAGCAGCAGCAGCAGCAGCAGCAGCAACAGCATACACACTTAGTTGTGTGTGTGTGCATGACAGGCTTTCTCGGAGTTTTCTTCTACTACTTTCGCCTAAAAGACGATGGATGGCACAAGGCTATATTAAAAGACAGTGGCACGTTGTGGGATCAAATCCAATGCCAAGTAGCTGCAAGGTGTATTCTGTAACCCCACAGACATGCTTACCTCAAATGTTTTCATAAGGAGTGGCTGTGTGGTAAGTAGCTTGCTTACCAACCACATGGTTCCGGGTTCATTCCCACTGCATGGCACCTTGGGCAAGTGTCTTCTACTATAGCCTCAGGCCGACCAAAGCCTTGTGAGCGGATTTGGTAGACGGAAACTGAAAGAAGCCCGTCGTATATATGTATATATGTATGTGTGTGTATATGTTTGTGTGTCTGTGTTTGTTCTCCCAACATCACTTGACAACCGATGCTGGTGTATTTATGTCCCCGTAACTTAGCGGTTCGGCAAAAGAGACTGATAGAATAAGTACTGGGCATTCAAAGAATAAGTCCTGGGGTTGATTTGCTTGACCAAAGGTGGTGCTCCAGCATGGCCGCATCAAGTGACTAAAACAAGTAAAAAACTAAAGAGTAAAGAGTAAAGAGTAATTGGTAGAAAACAAACTCACTTAGCATTTCATAGGCTAATTGGAAAGCATGTTGTTCAGCCCTGTATGAGACCTGATTAAGCAAACCTATGCTTAAGTGTTTTCCAGTACTATCACCATTCTGTCTTTTATTCAGTCATATAATAGGTGGTAATAAGCTTGCTTCCCAACCACATGGTTCTGGGTTCAGTTCCACTGTGTAGCACCTTGGGCTAACCAAGGCCTTGTGTTTTTGGTTGATGAAAACTGAAAGAAGCACATCATGTATGTATGTGTCTGTTCGTATCTGTATTTGTCCTTTATCACCGCCTGACAACTGATGTTGATGTGTTTACGTCCCTGTAACTTAGCAGTTCAGCAAAAGTAACCAATAGAATATGTACCAGGTTTAGAAATTAAAAACCTACTGGGGTCGAGTCACTGAACTAAAATCTTTTTCGCAGTGCTCCAGCATAATTACAGTCTAATAACTGAAACAAGTACAAGATAAAAGCTTTATAGCACAACATCATCCCGCATGTTCTCGGTCTACTTATTTTACATGACAGTTTGATGTGATTTGAAGGAAATTTGACTACTATTTCTAGCATGTTAAGCAATCGTGTAAAAAGTCCTTTGTCAATTTGTATAAATGTATATAATTGCTGCAGATAAAATTATTCTCAATTAGAACAATATCATTATTTCACTTGCATTAATGATTAGCCTAAAGCACAGCATTAACAAAACTTTGTGAAATTATTCATAAGAACTGAGAGTCCTAGAATCTGAAGCAGCAAAGTCATGTATAAATTTTGACAGTTGTAACTAAACTTGAAGGAACTTGAGGAAGAGAAAAGCTGAGGAAAATTTTGATAAAAATCAGGACAAAGATGAAGGCAATGATGTTGGTGATGATGATGATGATAGTCATGATAGTCATGATGTTGATGATGATGATGATGATAATGATGATGTCAGTTACAAAAATGATAGCATATCACCACTGCTGCTGCTGCTGTAGTAATACAACACATCATAAATATCTCCTTCGAGTAAAACCACCAATAGAAGAGAATATGACCAAAAGCTGTGTGTACTCCATCCCATGCAGCTATGGTGGGTTATACAAAGACGAAACATGCTGCCCCCGCCCTCAAAATAAGGGTCGAGGAACATCGCAAAGCTGTGACATGAGGAGATATTGATAAATCGGGTATAGCTGATCATGTTTGGTAAAATCGAGACCACCTCCCCCTGTGGGATGAAGTTGAAATAATAGATAGAGAAAACTATTAGAAACTATAAAATCTAAAAGAAGCAGTGCAAATGTTAGGACACAGCAACCTCCTAAGCAGACTGAGTGCAGATATGAATAGTATATGGGAATTGGTATTAAGGAAAGATAGGAAAATATTAGATTTATAAGCCCTAAAATTCACTCCATAATTACCCACGGGCATATGGCGTAGTGGTTAAGAGTGTGGGCTACTAACCCCAAGATTCCAAGTTCGATTTCAGGCAGTGACCTGAATAATAATAATAATAACATCGAAAAATACCTTAGGAATGAGAACCCAGGTTCGAAATTTCCCCAAGACACCTGATGATGGATGGAGGGTATATCAGCCAAGACGTGTTGACAACAAAGATGAGGACAAATATCTGTCAAATGTAAATAATGTAAATAATGTTCAATTTACGTACAGTTAAATAAATTTTCATCATAGTATTTCGCTTGTCATATATAGCTTTTTATATATGTCCATATTATAAATATGTTATAGGTTATGCTATGCTACTTCATAATAGTCCTTATTATTATTACTATTGATATATATATATATATATATATATATATATATATATATATATATATATATATGTGTGTGTGTGTGTGTGTGTACAAGCCCTGTACAGGGATGCTGTCAGTAAGGTGAGGGTTGGCAATAAGTATAGTGGAGAATTCCGAGAAGAAGTAGGGGTTCAGCAAGGATCAGTCCTCAGCCCTTTCTTATTCATCATAGTCCTCCAGGCAATAACAGAGGAATTCAAGACAGGCTGCCCCTGGGAGCTTTTCTATGCTGATGACTTTGCTCTAATAGCTGAGTCACTACTAGAACTATAAATGAAATTTCAAGTGTGGAAGCTAGGTCTAGAATCGAAGGGCTTTAGAGTCGATCTAGCAAAAAACCAAAGTCCTAGTAAGTAGGAAGGCAGACAAATCAGAAACCCCTTCAGGTAGATGGCCCTGCTCAATCTGTAGAAAAGGCATAGATAGAAACTACCTGTGTGGCCAAGTCTGCAGTGGGGGTGGATGCTCTGATAGCATTGCCACTAGAATAAGAATAGCCTGGGCAAAGCTCAAAAGCTACTACCTCTGCTGGTAACAAAAGGCTTCTCATTCAGAGTGAAAGGTAGACTGAATGATGCATGTGTGTGAACAGCCATGCTACACAGCAGTGAAACATGGGCCATGACTGTTAAGGACATATGTAGGTTTGAAAGAAAGGAAGCTTGTATGATCCACTGGATGTGTAATGTCAGTGTGCATACACAACAGAGTGTAAGCGTCCTGAGAGAAATTTTGGAAACAAGAAGCATCAGATGTAGTGCACAAGAGAGATGACAGCACTGGTATGGTCATGTATTTTGTTTGGATGAGGAGTGCTGTGTGAAGAAGTGTCACACCCTAACATTGGAAAGAACCTGTGGAAAAGGGAGACCAAGGAAGACATGGGATGAGGCGGGGAAGCATGACCTTCGAACGTTGGGCCTCACAGAGGCAATGTCAAGAGATCATGACCTTTGGAGATTTGCTGTGACTGAGATGACTCAGCAAGTAAAGTGAGATGACAGCCGTGGCCATTACAGTGTTTCATAACCAGCCCATTAAAAGTACCCTTGGATCGTCAGATGATGCACTGTGCTTGAGAAGACTTATTGAGTCAAATCAAATCAAAATGAAAATCGTAGTTGTGGCCGATGCAGAGCTGCCTGACTGGCACCCATGCTGGTGGTACGTAATAAGCACCATTCAAGCGTGGGTTGATGTCAGTGCCACCTGACTGGCTCCCTGTGCTAGGGGCATGTAAAAAGCACCATCTGAATGTGGTCAGTGTCAGTGCTGCCTGACTGGCTCTCATACCGGTGGCATGTAAAAAGCACCCACCACACTCTTGGAGTGGTTGGCATTAGGAAGGGCATCCAGCTGTAGAAACCTTGGCAGATCAGATTGGAACCTGATGCAGCCTACTGGCTTGCCAGTCCTCAGTCAAACTGTCCAACCCATGCTAGAAAGGAAAATGGACATTAAACGATGATAATGTTGATGATGATATATATAGGGAAAGAGAGAAAGAGAGAGAGCAAGGTAGTAATGCAGATAACACAATTAGGTTTCAAACATTCATATATGTATATGTATATGAGAGAGAGAAAGAGAGAGAGAGGGAGAGAGAGAGAGAGAGAGAGAGAGAGAGAGAGAGAGAGACACACACACACACACACACATATTCAGAAAGGTAAACATACACACACATACACACACACAGTTATATTTACAGAGAACAAAAAATTTCAAATACTAAAAGAATACATAAATTATTACTTTCCAAGGGCAGAAAGTCGGAGATCCTATGGTTTGCTCTACCATTCTTTTTCCAGCTTAAATCTTTACTTAAACTATTCTTAACTATCATATCTCAATACTCAATAGGTTCTCTGACCTATTCTTCTCATGTCAACACAAATTTTATTCCATTTTTGCTCATTACATAAAATCTGTATGATTTCTACTAATTGTGGTTTTAAACTCCAACTTAACTAAGCTAAGCTAGCAGCATTTTCTTTTTCTATTCTCGTTGTACCATTCTCTATGTCTCAGCATATCTTCCTCCTCTGTTACCTGACACATTTCTTTCATTCGTTACTTACCTCTTCCTGGTAGTAGGGGACAAAGACAAAGACAAAATTACACACTCATACACACACGATGGGCTACTTTCAATTTCCATCCATCAAATCAACTCACAAGGCTTTGACTAGCATGGGGCTTTACTAGAAGACACTTTTCCAAGATGCCAAGAACTGGAACTTAACTTGGAACCTTGTGATTGGGAGGCAAACTTCTTATCACATGGCTACACCTGATATCTATATGATGGGCTTTTCATTTACATATCACTCATTAACCCAATATTATAAGAAAAAAACATTTGCCCAAGATGCCAATCACAGTGAGAGTGGACTCAAATTTAAACAGAATCATATGGTTGTAAATCTAACTTTTTTAACGGTTCAGTCATACCTGTACCTTGCTGCTAATTTAACTATCATATGTCAATTTCAGTTCTTTCATATTATTTAACTGTAAAAAAAGGCAGCAGGCTGGCAGAGACGTTAGCACACCAGGTAAAATGTTTAGCAGTATTTTGTTTGTCTTTACATTCTGAGTTCAAATTCTGCTGAGGTCGACTTTGCCTTTCATCCTTTCAGAGTTGATAAATTAAGTACCAGTTTTGTACTGCAGTTGATCTAATCGACTGGCCCCTCCTCTCCAAAACTTTTGGGCCTTTTGCCTAGAGTAGAAAAGATTATTTAACTGTAAAAACCAAGTCAATCATATGTTGCAGCTGCACTTGTCTGGTTAATAGAAGTGACTCAGTTCATACAACTATCTCCACATTTTATTTCATTTTACTTGCTGTTTTTAAGAACGTTTATTCCTGTCAAACTCCTCCAATTCTGCTCTGATTAACATAACTTATAACGAATGACATTCAAGCTATGAGACCATTGATCTTTTACTTTTCCTTTTCAGAAATAAAGTTCTGTGGACTATGTCATCTAATAAGTCCTTCATTTGAAGATGGCAATGTGTACTTTTGGTGAGGATTTGGTTGCTTCTTTTAGAAGATTGAGCAACTACATTGAGGCTTCTAAGACAAATGCAGCAACCAGAAATGATTATTATTACTGATGAGAAAATGATAGCAAACTGGCAGAATTGTTACCTTGCCAAACAGAATGTTTTGCAGCATTTCTTCCAGCTTCTTACATCATGAGTTCAAATACTGCCAAGGTCAACTTTTCTCTTCATCTTTTCAGGGTCGATAAAATAAATAGTATAGTAGTCAATGTATTCAACTTGCCCCTTACCCTCAAACTAGCTAGCCTTGTGCCAAAATTAAAGAAGATCATTACTATTGAAAAATCTGTAACAGAAAAAAATGTAATAAATATTATTCTTTAAATTGGCACGTTCCATTATTTCAAGCTGTCTTTTCTATTTTCTTTAGATATTATCCCCAAGTTGTGTTGTATTTAAAAAATGAAGGATGATTATCCATTTATTTAAAAGTATTTGAAAATTACTAGTGGAAGGTATGATGCAATCAAAATTATTAAATAATCAGTTTCTATTTAAGGATATTCATTGTAGACAATCTTGATAATAAAATATTGGTCTCACTCATCATAGTCTCTATAATTAATTTTCATATATCACAACGGATCAATTAAACTATAATATGATCTCCAGTATCCATCAGAGAATTTTGTTTCACAGTTTTAAAAATGTCAGTTGTCAGGAGAAAGGTGGGGGTGGGGGTGGCACATTTTAGTCAACTGTATAAGCCTGTATAAGGCCTAGTGGATATGGTTGAGGGTTGTAGCAAGCTCAAAGCCTGCCCCAGGTAGCCAACACTGAAGATTATAATCAGGTTTCTCAGAAAATTATATTGAGCTTTTTATGTAACTGCCTTCATATCCATCTTACTGTTTAAAGTAGACATTAAGAAGAAGAACTGTTTCGTGCTGTCAATGAAATAAATTGTAGTGACTTCATTAATATCAGTCTCTTTTTTATTTTTTACTTGTTTCCATCGTTAGACTGTGGCCATACTGGGGCACCACCTTGACAAATTTTTAGTTGAATGAATTAACCCCAGTACTTCATTTTTTGTTTTTTTGTGTTTGGTTCTTATTCTATCAATCTCTTTTGCTAAAACACTAAGTTACAGGGACATAAACAAATCTCACTGGTTGTCAAGCAGTGATGGGGGGACAAACACATATACAAAGACACACACACATAGATACATATGTTTGTGTGTGTGTGTGTGTGTATATATATATATATATATATATATATATATATATATATATATATATATTAAGTTGTTTCACATGAAAGGCCATATTTCAAAGGTAACAATAAAATGTTTCAGAAGTGTTAGAGAACAGATTAATTTATTCAAAGTATGGTCCATGTTCATTTATGACGCTTACCCAGCATTCCTCTATGTTATATATTCCATCTTTAAAAAAATATTCATCTTTTGCTCTGATAAGCTGTCCGGATATTTCAATTACCTCTTCTCTGTCTTAAGAATGTTTTATTGCTTATGAAAAGCTCAAAATGCTAAAATAAGAGAAGTTCAGGAGGAGAGATATCAGGAGAATAGGGAGACTGTTGCAAAATCTCATAATTCAGGCTTTGCAACTTTTGGACCATAGCTTGAGAGGTCATGAAGCAAAATTGGGCCGTTTCTTTGACTAGTCTGGGCTGCTTCTTTTTCAAATTCTCATGCATACAATCAATTTCCTGGCAATATGATGTTGTTGTTACTGTTTTCTCTTGTTGTAAAAATGAATAATGAATAACTCCCTTTGCAGTCCACCATACAGTGACCACTAACTTTTTAAAGAGCAATAGTGGGTTTGAGTAGTATTTAGGTGACTCTCCTGCATCTAATCAGTGTGTCCTGTTCTCTTGCTGTTGTCAAAGAATATCCATTTCTAATCACAAGTAATGATTTGATGCAAAAATGGTATTTTTCCAATAAAGAAAGCAATAAGGAGCACACTTCAAGGTGCCTGTTTTTTTTTTTTTTTTTTTTAATCTCGTTCAGTTGATGTGGAACAAACCTATCAGTTTTCTTGACTTTTCCAATTTTTTACAGGTGTCCAAATACAGTTGTGCGAGATGTTTAGAGTTCTGATGAAAGTTTTCAAACATTTGTTCTTGGATTTTGTTCAACCAAAGCATTTAATCCATCATGTTGAATAACTGATTTTGGCCTACCTCTTGGTTTATTTTCAAGGTTATCATATCCTGGACAAGACTTTGGAACCATCTCCGAACAGTTCTGATGTCAACATAAGTATTACCAAAGGCTCACAAGATATTCTGTAGAGCTTCTGCAGCAGAGCGACCCAGTTTGTACTCATACAAGAAAATCACTCAACATAGCTTGGTTGCTATCATTTTCATAAGGTCTGTGGGTACGAATTTTGTATACCAACATTGTTGGGAAAGAAAAAGAGTCAAGATTAAATGCAAGGTATACATAATTGAGTTTTTAAATGACTGAAATAGCAAGTAATTAAAAATGCGACATTTTATGTGAAACAACCTAATATATATATATATTTGCCATGCAGTGGGACTGAACCCTGAGCTATGAGGTTGGGAAGCAAGCTTTTTACCACACAGCCACACCTGTGCCTACATGTTGAATAAGCTAAGTTTGTTTATTAAAAATCAAGGTACAAACAATTCCTCCCCACTTTCCATCATCACCTTTGTCACTGTCCTCATTGCTCTTATATCTCCACCACTCTCACCACCACCACCACAACCAGCACTGCCGTCATCATTATTGTTATCATCATCACTACCATTGGCATCATCATAATCATCAGCATCATTGTCACCATTATCACTATTGTTTTTTCAAGCTAGTATGATAGGGTTGGAAGTATTTATACAACAGTGTAAACTTCATTCTCATGTTGTCATATTATTTATGCTTTATTTCTTTTAGTAAGTGTTGCTGAGATGTGTTAAGCACAACATTTCAAATCATAATACGTACGAGTAATTAATGCAAATGAAATTATCACATTTGAACAATGCTATTGTTTTGCTTTCGGTGAAACCAAAAGTGTTTCTGTGATTAGCAAATTTCTTAAAAAGAATTAGAAATTCCACACTATGAGAAACTTTGTCACACAAAAACAACTTTGGTTTGCTTTTATATTGTTATATGAAGTAATCTGTTCAATTATTTAATGAATTATGTCCTAAATAAACACTGGGAATGATTCAGCACACCTAATCCACTCCAGTAATTGAATGGCACCTACTTTTGTGACCCCCAAAGGACATAGTTCATCCCAACAAAATTTAAACTAAAAGAGGCAATGAAGATGCAACAAAATAATGTGGCATGTTTTTTCTACAGACTACTGTCCTAAATAATTTGATTAAAAAGCCAAATTAAGCTTGCAGTGCAGATTTAATCTTTGGTGCAGATATTTCTCATTCCTTTCAATGCATTTTCCTGCTAAAGGTTTACTAAAAAAATGTATGTCCTGTAATGGTCGTTTGCTCTTTAGTCCAGTAGACAGTTTGCAATGGTGAAGCCTCTGGCTACAGCCCAACGACTAATTTCTGTTTATCGTTATGAATGTTTTCATTTTATTTCATTTACTTGTTTGATTGATGAGGACTGAAAGAAACTTGTGACACACACACACTCACAGATTCCCAAATATATATATATTTATATATATAGCATGTGATGGGTAAATTATCACCATTTGATAGTTCAATTTCATTCATGCACATTGTCTGTTTTTGATTTTGTCAACTACACAGTATAGTAGGATCAGCTGGGCACAGTCTGCGAAAAAAACAGCATCATGACACAAATCACTCTGCCAGAAATTTGGAAACGACATGCTATACTGCTTGGTATTTGCACCAGAAGCTCCAATACGAACATTTAAAAGTGTTTGGATGTCAATCTGAAGACAGTGCAGAGAACTCGGATACATAAAAATCAAACATCCAGTCAACATTATGGTGTTTGGAGTGATCACTAGTTATGTCGACGTTATGCCTCCATTCATCTTCTCAAATGGCCTCAGACTCAACACAAAAGCCTACATCAAGTGTCTGGAGGAGGTAGTGCTGCCCTGCTGCAAGAGGGTTGCTGCTGGAAGACCCTCTGTCTGGCAACAGGACACTGCACCATGCCACACAAGCAGAAGCCAGTCATGGCCGTCAGACAATTTCTGTGACCCCTCCCCCTAATATCTGGCCACTTAATTCCCCAGACTGCAACATCGTTGATTACTATGTGTGAGGCACAGTTGAGCGAGAGACCAATACAACTCCATATAATACCAAAGATGAACTGAAGGCAAGAATTATAGCAACATTCCCCAACTTAACAAGGGGACCGTCCAGAAGATTTGCAGGAGATTTCAAAGTTGTTTGGAGTCCATGGCTGAAGCCAACGGTGATTTTATTGACTAAGTTTCCGCTTTAGTATTTGAAGATATTTTCAAAAATGTATCTGTCAGAGGTGAAATAGGTTTCTCTGTAAAGAGATTGGTGAATATATTTCTCTGTAAAGAGATCGGTGAACAGATATAGTTTGGTAAATATATCTGTTAAAATGAGATGTTAGTATTATTTTCATTTTTGTGTAATTTAGACAACAGTTTATTCACCACACTGTATATATACATTTACATACACAAGCACTTGTACATATATATGCATGTGTTTGTTTAAAAATGCATATGTGTGTGTGTGTGTGTGTGACTGTGTGTGTGTGTGTGACTGTGTGTGTGTGTGTGACTGTGTGTGTGTGTGTGTGTGACTGTGTGTGCATGTCTGTATTTGTATGCATTTGCACTTATCTGAAAGTCAGTGACCTTCAAGTAATAATGTTGTCATTTTCCATTTACAAATTGTTGATTGTCTTTGTACCTTTTTAAAACAAATGATCACGTATCTGAAAAACAGGTAAAGGATAGTGATAGGATCAGCATCAAGCTATGGAACAATATTTCAATTACATATTTGTGAAATCCATGCTTGCATTGAAAAAACATGTAAAAACAAATGAATGTTTATTGTAAAATAAATTACCTGTTATCAATTTATTACAAATTATTGTAAACACATATTTTTACACACTTTTTTTTTTTTACTTGTTTCAGTCATTTGACTGTGGCCATGCTGGAACACCACCTTTAGTCGAGCAAATCGACCCTAGGACTTATTCTTTGGAAGCCTAGTACTTATTCTATAGGTCTCTTTTGCTGAACCGCTAAGTTACGGGGATGTAAACACTCCAGCATCGGTTGTCAAGCGATGCTGGGGGGACAAACACACACACACACACACACACACATATATATATATACATATACATATACACGACGGGCTTCTTTCTGTTTCCATCTACCAAATCCACTCAAAAGGCTTTGGTCGTCCCGAGGCTATAGTAGAAGACACTTGCCCAAGGTGCTACGCAGTGGGACTGAACCCAGAACCATGTGGTTTGCAAGCAAGCTACTTATCACACAGCCACTCCTGCGCCTACATTCAGTGTTAACCTTATATTTTTATTTACAGTTAACTGGAGTTGAACTGTAGCATCACCGTCTAACATGATGTTTAGATTTACCTTGTTGATATACAGCATACTCTATCTAAAACTCACTCTGCATCACTGAAAAGGATCGTACAGAAATTACAGGATATTAGAAGTTGTATACAAAGCTTTTTGATTAGTTAACTGTTGTCAGTGTTCCTTATCCTGCCTTCCCCCCCCCCCCCCATATAAATGGGAATTCTATTGACTGAAATTGTCAAGGAATCACCAATCTCTTTACAGAGAAACCTATTTCACCTCTGACAGATGCATTTCTGCAAAATTGAAATCCTAACACTCCTAGTAATATATAAGACCAATAAATCAAATTGCTGACACACAGTAGAAACGAATTCATTTCTTAAAGCATAGCTAGCAAGTAAGTGACAGGCCATTCAAAGCTTCTTTCCTCAGCCATACTTTTTAACTAAAATTCAAAACTACCACCATTTCCGACCAATCAGTCAATTTCCAAAATGCTTCCTGACACCAATGCAAAACTCAGCAGAAGAATTAATGAAATATATTAATCCTATCTCTATATAAATTTCGTTTATAGTATCTTTTATCTTTTACTAGTTTCAGTCATTAGACTGGAGCCATGCTGGGGCATAGCCTTGAAGAATTTTAGTCAAATTTATTTATTTTTTATTAAGCTTGGGGAACATTCTATCGGTTTCTTTTGCTGAACTGCTAACTTACAGAAACATAAAGTCATGAACACCAGTTGTCAAGCAGTGGTTGGGGGATGCAAAAACACATACACATAGATATTAGATATATGCTTACTTATATGTATGTATACACATATATATATATATATATATATATATATATATATATATATATATGATGGGCTTCTTTTAGCTTCCAACAACCAAATCCATTCACAAGACTTTGGTCAGCCTGAAGGCTATAATAGATAACACTTGTCCATTGTAGCATATTGTGCAAAGCAAACTTCTTAACACACAGCCATGCCAATGCTTATGATACAAAAAGCATTAAACTTGCAAAAAACTTTGAAGATTTTAGAAAATAATCTATGTGTTTTACTAAATTTATTTTCAAGTATTTACTACAAAAATCTCAAGCCTACATGAAATATTCTATTATGAAACATCTTATTACTATCATATCTAATGCATAATTGCATTTTTAAAGCAGTAGGGTGTGGTTTGATGAAGATTTGTCTGCGTTTTTTAGCCATTACAGTAACAACATTGTGGCTAGCTGCATATAACTATAAACAGCAAAGCAAGAAAGCTTCTAACATATTCAAACATTTTTCAATAAAATTAAGACATATAACCTTATACTAGAAAGTATATTCACTTGGTAAAGGGAAACAGGTGACACCTCTTACATGCAATATGTTCTTCATATTTTGGCATGTTTAAGATTTCACTGACTTTTAAATAAATGTCTAGAGCAGAATTACAAAATATCATTGGTAGTAATTTGATAGAATCCAAACTTTTCCAATGGCACATCTGTATGAATAATAGCTGAAGTCAATATTACTTATATTCAAGGTCGCAATCTGGCAGAATCATTAGCATGCCAAGTAAAATGCTTAGCGACATTTCGTTCATCTTTATGTTCTGAGTTCAAATTCTACCAAGGTCGACTTTTTCTTTTCAGCCATTCAGGGTTGATAAAATAAGTGCCAGTTGATAAGTAGGGTCGATATAATTGACTGCACCCTCTTCCACAACTGCTGGTCTTGTGCCAAAACTTGAAACCAATATTAGTTATTTGCAGCAAATTACTGTTGTGGGTTGGCAGAATCATTAGGAGTATTTTACAATTTATCTTGAAGCATTTAGTTATGGCCCATTACATTCTGAGTTTAATCAGGCTAAGGTTCACTTTATCTTTCATCTCACAGTTGTTGAAAACTACCAAATTAATGCAACCATATCGTAGTCTTCTACCACCATTGAATTTAAGTTCATTACATCACCTTCAGCACTTTCTTTACTTGCATAAATTAGATGGGTTACTAGGTTTTGAGTCCATTCTTATCCAAACTGGCCACCCACCTTGATGATTTGATGGAGCACAGCTTCTTCATATATCTCAAAATTATAGAGATAGCTGTGTAAAATCTGAGGGTATATCTGAAGAAATATTTCTGTGGGAATGCTTTAAACAAAGAATATCTACAGATCATACAACTTTTGGATATTTTTATAAATTAGAACAACACGCAAAAAAAATTATGTAACGGTTTATATTTTTAAAACTGTGAAACTGCTTTTGGTTGTCATGCTGCATGGTTTTACATCACCCCACCACCAACATTAGTTGATTCTTGGGTGTCTTTTCTGGAGTTCAATGTATTCCAAGCATCTATACTAGATCCATAGCTCTCTCCTTCACCTATATTTAGTAGCATACATTAGCCCTCAAATGTATAAATCTCATCAATCTGAGAGGAAAGAAGTATAAGGATCATGAGTACTGCCCTTCTCACCTAATTAGCATTTTTTTTAAACAGGAGCAAAACAATAACATAGTATCAGAAGTAAAATCATAAAATTGTATGAAAACCTATGCAAATTAGGAAAATGAGTGAAGATTTTTTTTTTTAAATCATTGTTGGCGCTAGCATATTGACCAAGCTGGTTAAATTTGCTTTGAATCATTTCAAATAAGGCTGAGACTGAAACAGCATGCATGAACTGTTCATCTATGTTTAGTTCTAGTTTTCATATCGTTAACAATATCTGAACATATCATAACTGTATTAAAAATCTAAGACTGTTCCTTATTTTCTAATTACTATTTTTCATGGTTAAATAGTTTATAAAGAACACAAGCTTGGATGAGACATGAATTTTAGAAGTCCATTCGTGAACCAGCACTTGCCAGTAACCTAAACTGATCTTGTGTTAATAGAACACAAGTTGATTTACTTGAGACATTTTCTGTTTTTCTTCTAGAAAAAGTGCATCTTGAAATATTTCTCAAAATAATTTGCAATAAATTGATATTAACTCTATTATTTGATCCATTAATTTCCTTCTTCAATTCTCTTCCATTGTCATACACTGGCCTCAGTCGAAGTTTTTGTTATTTTGATTATATAATTTATATTAAAGAGTCCTGTGTCATTGTCATTTAGCACACAGGTCAGCCCTAATGAAGAAATCCTATTACCAATGTCTTGTCAACCATCACCATTCCATCTTTAGGAATTATTTAAGATTAAATTATCTTTTCTTTTTTTAAGATAACAGTCTTCTCTTATGATTCAATTTCAATCAAGGATATTTTATTTTACTATTAAATCAACGTTTGTACTTGACTTGTACTTCACTTTATTGAGCCTTGAAAAAAGTGAGGCAAAGTTCACCAAAGCAAGATTTGAACAGATAATCTAAAAGCTTGTAACTAAATACTACAGGTGATTTGTTAGATGCTCTCATAATTCTGCCAATTCACAGTAGGGTGTAATCTTAAAATGTTATTTTGAGATCAAAAGAGTGTGGAGTCATTCCATGATTGACTCAATTAGAGCCTTATGTTCATAAAATGGTACTTAAATGAATGTTTAACATCAGTCACTTAGAATATGCAATTAATGACATGTAACACTGCAATAACATTATATTAGTTGCAAAGGCTTTTCTGTCAAGCTTCCAAGGTGTAATCTGATTTCATTTTGCAGCAATTTTTAGCATTTAATTTAAAAATTACATTAGCTGTTGACAAATAAATATGATAAAAGCAAGTGTTAATTTTATAGTAATTCACACCATTCAAAATTACAAGTAATAAATGTCTTAAGTTTCATATTAATTATGTGTATTTTAGATAGGAGGTTGTACACTTATCAGGAATTGTTGTGATGAAATAATTAAATAGGAAGTATTAACTTAAGAAGAAAAGAAAGTGAGAGAAAGACAGAGACAAACAGACAGACAGATAGAGTTCAATCCATCAGATACACAAAGCATTACCTGACTATGTCATTAATCACAATCTGTGATAAGTGAAATTTGATTTTCTCAAATGAATTGAATATCCTCAAAAGGTTACTCCTTTCTTTCTTTAGCAGATATTTCTGAAACCTGATTCAATGTAGCAGAAGAGATAAAGCACAAAACTACAAAGATCTAAAGTCAATAGGATTATCTGAAAGGCCTGTCACCTAATCAAGGTTTTACATCTGTTTAAAGTTTTCAAGAACTCCCAAGAAAATATAACTGATGGAAATAATGAGATTTTAATGTAAATATTACCCAAACACATCTGTGACAGTTAAGAATGATATATAAAGGTGACATGCTTGATCAGAATGAAAACTGAGTATCAAGTAGAGAGGGAAGCCTCAGTGCCTTTTTTCATACAATCTTAAAGCATTATACATTCAGTCCTTTAGGATCAGAAGACAAGCTATGCAAATCCCCTATACTTTAACTCTAGTTAATACTTGGTCATAAAAACAAAAGAAACCTGGAAAAGTAAAGCAGAAATACAGCAATTCTACTAATAAACAGCCATACATGCAAACATGGATGCAAAAGAAGATACCTGTACAGGAAGTATAAAAGCAACATGTGAAACAAAATGTTGTGATATATGCATCAGTAATCAAAATGCTAATTAATTACAAAGTGATGAAGCTTCGAAGTCAAGATACAAGCAAACATCCTCAGTGAAAGGACAATAATTTCAAAAAATGTTATTTCTGTGAACATCATATGTCACTGACTGTCATAGTTATTAAATATAACACAGGCAATGCATTCATAAAACATCAGAAATATATACAACGGAAATTAGAGAAGTAGTTTTGAGAAACACAAAAGTAGAAACCTTAAAATATAACTTTTATCATCAGAAACATGAAATAACAACCACAGCTGTAAAACTAAATTATAAATCTGCAAATTATGAAGACAAATAGCCTATATCAGGATACTAAATTGAAAGCTGCTGAAAGACTACTAGAGAAAATAATGTTTTGTTCAAAAGGCAAATTTCATCTTTAGAATTAAATCAAGGTTAATGGAAGCATGCTGAAGAAAAACTATATGAAATTAATGACATCAGACTTGAAAAAATGCTTTGAAGCAAATGCAAAATTTTAAAAATCCTTGGTCTAGATCAGCGGTTCTCAACTGGGGTCCATATAAGAGTTAGTGGAGTCCATGCAAGAAAAAAAAAAAAATTAGTTAACCACTGTAGTATATTAAGAGTCCATGAAAAATTTTTGATTTAGATGTATTTTTTGGAAGAAACAACTTCACTACTTTCACTAACGTTTTACATAGTTCAATCTACGCATGTTGATGTGAGTAAAACAAAGTAAGAATTTTGAAAGAAGTATCTATAAAACTAGTTTTAAAACATTGAATGACTATGGGGACCAACCAGAATAAAATAATAATCAAAGGAATCCATAGATAAGAAAAATGGTTGTGAACCACTAGTTTAGATCTAACAACAGGACTTTGCTTCAAGAATCTCACCTATTAGTGATGAGATTTCATGATATAGTATGGAAAGAACATGAAGGGTATGTTAAAATACACAAAATGACTATCAACAGCCCTTAGCTTTTTCATATAACCTTCCGACAAAAAAATCTATTCAAGCTAAAAATCACTGCTCTGTCTGAACATCGTGTACGTGATACATACACTGGGTATTTTAATTTTTGTTGTGTCGACGCCCCCAAGCAAAGAAGTAGGATCACCCAAGACATATAAATAGAGATAGTCTAGCCGTGGTAGAGGAGTTGAGTAACCGTCGTGTAGTGGTTGAGTAGAGATCATCCGAAGGTGCTAGATAGCAGTAGCTTGAGACATAACAATTTGCCATACACTGAGTTTTTAATTTTTTATTCTTAGAGGACCATTGTGCCTTTTACAATATGTGAAAAAGAAAAATGTGTGACTCTGTCGAGAGTAGTTACTAATTAATCACATGATACTGGAAAAACTGTAAAGAATCATAGAAAATTAACTGCAATATGACTAGAGTATGTGAAAGCCTTTGAATTTAATCCATAAGGTGTGATTATCAAAGCTTTACAGTAAATTAGCCAAATTTCCACAACTGTTATTCCACAGTTAACCCATATTTGGTACATACCTTACTTCTCAGAGTTACAAAGAAACCAGTTGCATTTGGCATTATACATTATCTAAAAGTAAATCCTGCAAGCTGATATCTTATCAGTACTGCTCTTTTTCCTTCCATTAAACTCATTGTTGTATTGCATTTCTGTTGTGAATTTTATACAGCTGTGAATTCAAACTTAAATATTATCACTTTTATCTTGTAGCTGGTGGGCGTCATTCACAATCGCAAACCAAATGTCATAATATTTTCAGGTAAAGGCACATAATCTTTTATTCAGAACTGAAAGGAAACAGGATTCCGTGACATTTGTACCTTTCATGAGCTCATCTGTTCTTGTGAAACAAAGCTGATCATTTAAACAAAAATAGTTATTCCCTTTGAGGTGGATGTTATAAATATTGGCTTGCTTTAAGTATGGCCCAAGATAATTGATATAAGGATAGAATATGGTTCATAAGTCTCTGATCCTTGAAAGAATTATGATATGAAACATACCACTAAATTGAATACTGTAAAACATTCAACTAAATCCTCTAGCGTCATTCTAATAAAAATGGTTATATATTTGTCTAATAATAATAATAACATTTTTAAATATAAAATTTGTTAAGTTTAGGCATTTTTGCTAAACTTAAACATGTTTGTTAACTTTGTACATCTTCATTAATCATGATCATTTCATTAAGATTGAGTAAATTTGCTAACCTTTTAGGCATGTTTCCCAAGATGTACATAATTCTTGTTTTAAGAAAGAATAACACATCATGTACTTCTCAAAGGATGAATTATAAAGAATAATAATATTAATAATAATAATAATAATAATAATAATAATAATAATAATAATAATAATAATAATAATAATCGTGACTTACAGTTTCAATATCGTTAACTGGTCAATTACTGAAATATGTAATGTTGACAGAAAAATACGAAAACTGTTGACAATGCATAGAATGCACCACCCTAAGGCAGATATAGAACGTATTTATCTGTCAAGAAAAGAGGGAGGCCGAGGACTTCTACAGCTGGCATTATCAATGAAGGTAGCCACAATTGGCCTAGACACCAATCTGAAAAACTCTGAGGACTGGATGCTAAAACTTGTCTTAAAACATGAAAGCAAGAAAGCATCTTACTCAGTAACAAAACAGGTAAAGGAATATCTAAGTGAATTCCAATTGCAACAAATTCAAGAATTAGACGAACTAGAAACACCTGCAGAAAAAGCTAAGCACTTGAAAACCCGTGCTAAAATTGCTGCCTTAGATATTATGACTGAAAAATGGCATGGAAAACCTCTCAATGGCAAATACCCAAAGAGAGCGAATAATGCAGATATTGACAAAGCCCTTACCCATTAATGGCTAATGGCCTCTGGCTTGAAATCAGAAACAGAGGGGTTTATCATAGCAGCCCAAGATCAATGCCTACCTACAAAGAACTACCAGGCCAACATATTAAAGAACGGCAGCTCCCCATTATGTCGTATATGCCAACAACAAAATGAGACCATCGATCATGTTGTCTCCATGTGCAGTCTGCTTGTGCCTACAGAGTATCTCAACAGGCATGATAGAGCTGCACAATATATTCACTGGGTAATATGCAAAAACCTGGACTTGCCCCATGATAAAAACTGGTGGGAACACAAACCACCCCCAGTACTTGAAAATGATCACATTGCACTCCTCTGGAACTTCACCATTCAAACTGACAGAAAGATAGACGCAAATAGGCCAGACATCATACTGAAAGACTTGAGACAAAAATCATGCCTTCTCATTGATATGACTGTCCCAATCGATATAAACGTATCTGTCAAGACCTACCAAAAACTGAGCAAATATAAAGATCTTGAAATAGAAATTAGCAAAATGTGGAATCTGAAGACGAAAACAATACCTATTGTCATAGGTGCCCTGGGAATGACAGTGAAACGGGCTAATTACTTCTTAGCTCAGATACCAGGAAACCCCAAAATGGCTGAAGTTCAAAAGATAGTGTTCATGGGAACTGCCCATATCCTACGTAAAATACTGTCTATGTGATCTCAAATTTTAAAGCAAACACAAAATTTTCTTATGGTTTCTTAAACATTCACTAGAACAAAACTGTACAAATCCAAATATATGGTACCCTAGGCATGAACTTGTACCCACCTACATGAACTTGTAACTTGTTGTCTCTTGAGGTCTCTGGGTGAGACTTGGATCCAACTTGTACAAATGCAAAACAAAAGTCAAACATAAAATAATAATAATAATAAACTATTAATATATAAGATATGAAACAAAGATAACTAGAATGCAGAAAATGAAAATATAGGCCATGTGAATGAGTGAAAAAAAAAGAACCAGACAAATACTAAAACACCAAGATTTACACATACTGACAGCACATACACCAGGCACTCAGAGTTATCCTCTCTTGTGTAGTGAAACTAAGCAGCAAAAATAATTATTTCTTTATTGCCCACAGAGGGCTAAACATAGAGGGGACAAACAAGGGCAGACAAAGGGTTTCAGTCAATTACATCGACCCCAGTGCATAACTGGTACTTATTTAATCACCCCCAAAAGGATGAAAGGCAAACTCGACCTCGGCAGAGTTTGAACTCAGAACATAACGATAGACGAAATACTGCTAAATACTTCGCCCAGCGTGCTAATGATTCTGCCAGCTCGCTGCCCTTATGCAGTAAAAATAATACTAAGACAATGTTGCTGATGATGATGATGATGAGGAGGAGGAGGATGATAATTTCTGATAGCACACAGCTTGAAATTTCGGCGGGAGGAGAACAGTCAGTTAAAGTGAGCTCAGTATTTGACTGGTACTTTGTTTGGGAGAAGAGGATATTTAATTAAATGGACCCCACTATCAAGCTGATATTTAGTTATAAAAGTTTTTGCAAGTAGTTCCCTTGTCTAACCACTATCATCATCACCATCATCATCATCAGCTGTAGCAGCAGCAGCAGAATTTGAACTTAAAACATAAAACCAGAAGAAATACAGCTAAGCATTTTGTTTGGTGTGCTAGCTCACTGCCTTAATAATAACAACAACAGCAAAAGTAGTAGCAATAATAATAATAATAATAATAAAGCAACAACAACACTAAGAATAAATAGGGTTTTATTTTCATGTCACTATAGAACAGGTTAAGACAGTTCACATCTAACTTAAACCAGAGATTTTTTTTCTAAAGCAGCTAGTATTTGCATAGCATGGTAAAAGCTGGAAATTTTACCAGTACACAATGCTATGTGGCAGAAATTTCCTAGCAATATCAAAATCACTTTAATATAGAACTTTATCACACTTATAACATGGATACAATGATGAATAGTTATTACATAAATGCTCTATACAACAGTGTGTTCTGGTAAAACATTACAACCAACAATAAACATTTATACACAAACCTTCAACTTAAAAAAGAACATGATGCCAGTTACAGAATTATGATGGCTAAATAAATAAAAGCTGTTAGCTTTTATTTTATTTACTTAAAGGAACTACTGATGTCATTGCTCCTTATTATAGCTTTTCCAGTTATTAAACAAGTGTACTGCATTATCATAAAGAAAAATAACTATCACTAAATATGATATTTCAAAATTCCAGGCTAAGAATATAAAATGCT
The DNA here is from genome assembly GCF_046866305.1 of Octopus bimaculoides. NCBI lineage: Eukaryota > Metazoa > Mollusca > Cephalopoda > Octopoda > Octopodidae > Octopus > Octopus bimaculoides. Next base: position 70,189,006 of record NC_142931.1, on the reverse strand, counting down.
AATCAATATACATTCCATTTTATCTGTAATAATTTCCAGTAGTTAAGCAAAAATCAATTTTATTTACATCCTTACAACAGACAACTTATTTTCCCAAGAAGGGCCAAGCCAAAATAGTCAGAAACCATGTCTTTTCAATGAACAGAAATTTTCTTAACTGTTTGTATTTTTGATGACTCAGGCTCACACTAGTTTCCATGGATACAGGCTTACTATTTCCAAAGATAGCAAAGAAATGATACAAGATATTTGAGTATTTAACCAAGAATTATCATGTTTCTTCTTAAAACCTCAGCAAACCTCCAACTGAGCAGAACTGTGTTTAGAGGTATTCAGCTACAGCCATCAGATCTTTTTAGATGTATCTGATGAACCCTTTTCTTATTCAAATTAATAGTGTGATTCAACAGTTTGGCTGCTATATGTAGTATATCAACCGACCATGTATGGGCTCTTCATTTGGCTCGATTATATGCTGTTTCAGCCAAAGTTATGATCAAGTACATTGCTACAACGAAATTCAGTGCAAGTATGGAAAGCCTAACTTTTTTTCAGATATATTGCATCTTAGACTAATTCACTCAATATGTCCATATATACATTTTAAGATGGTGGGATATGATCTTATGAAGATCTAATTCTCAAGCAACCATATACAATCTCCCTGATTGGCACAAATGTTTATAAATTTTGTGTCTAAGTAGAATGGATAATTAAAACTTCCAAGGGAAACATTCTTCAAACTTTTATAAAATGTTATCTTCTTTAATTATAATAAATACAGTTTTTAAATGTACGGAGCATCTGAAAGATTTAATTCTACAAAATATATTGGAAGGAAATGTACAATGTCATCTGGTGACTAATTATTTAAAATTTTCTATTCTTTCTTTTTCTTTTATTCTTTTACTTGTTTCAGTCATTTGATTGCTGCCATGCTGGAGCACCACCTTTAGTCGAGCAAATCGACCCCGGGACTTATTCTTTGTAAGCCTAGTACTTATTCTATTGGTCTCCTTTGCCGAACCGCTAAGTTACGGGGACATAAACACACCAGCACCGGCTGTCAAGCAATGCTAGGGGGACAAACACAGACCCACAAACACACACACACACACACACATATATATATATACATATGTACGACGAGCTTCCTTCAGCTTCTGTCCACCAAATCCACTCACAAGGCCTTGGTCAGCCCGAGGCTATAGTAGAAGACACTTGCCCAAGATGCCACGCAGTGGGACTGAACCCAGAACCAAGCTACTTACCACACAGCCACTCCTGCGCCTATGTATACTTTTATTTATATATGGATGTTGAACAATCTTGTTTTTTATATTTCACATTTTCATTCACATAATGCAGATCTCATCACCTTCTGTAATGTTTTATTTTATTTATAATGCTACAATGACATCTGCAATGTGTATTCCAGCAGCAAACTTCCATATTGACAGTTCTAACGATACCCAACAGGCTTGCATGAATACAATTTATTCAGATAAATTTTCAAATAAAGATGTGATACAATAGGTTTCTGTTCCTGGTTAAATAGAACTTACTCTGATTTTTCTAAGCTGTCATAACATTGATAAAATCAAGGAAAACTAGAAGACCAGTGTTAAGTTATACATGGTGTGACCTGCTGTAAATAAATAAATAAATATTATAGGCCCTACTGTGTTGCTTTGCATAGGGATCTGTGATACTGTTAAAACAGCCCTGCAGTAAAATATAAAACCAGATGATCTCTCTCCCAGTGAAACATTCAAATCATATAAAAAAAGTTTATCTAGAATTCATCAAAGCTTCAAAGCTCAATAACTACCTCTTCAAACTGCATAAGCTTGATATTTTCTTTCCTTTCTTTTTTTTTTCTTTTGAGAAGAGATGTGAACATCACAGTGTATGAGTACTTTAATAGCTAATACAGCCCTACCATAACTTAACATCTATTATAGTTAAACAAGAAAGAAGATAAGAACATATCTCCTGGATATTTGATAGGAAAACATTTCTAAAACATATATTCAAGCATATAATTTAAAATTATACTGGTTTGTTGAGTGTTCTAACTCATTAAGCTAGAACATTCTTTGGAAATCCCAAGGTTCTTTGTCAAGGAAATTCTCTCAGTGACAATTAATTACAAAATAAGAGAAAAGAAGTAGTCTTCATACCATTTCCAAAGACCTCCTAGATAGTTTATAGGAGTGACAGGAATAAGTTAATGCAGCAAATCCATAGTTAAATTGTTGCATGATAACAGAAGTATGAGACAGATTACCAGAGGTGTGTAACTGGCTCAAGGATGAACTCCAGAATGATTTATATTTGGTTCTCAAATATTATTCTGCATTCATCACTGACATCAGCAAATTTAAACAGATATTCCAGCAATTCTATTGACAAGGAATTTTATCATAATGCATCAACCTTGTTATATTTCTTTTTGTAAGATTTTTGAATAATCCCAATTCAATTTTTGCTTATGCTAAGGCGACAAAACATGTATCAGTATCATTACTGATAAACAACATATAGATTAAAAAAAAATAAAGATTTTTGTGCAAGTACAATGACTGATAGATCAATAAAGACAGATCACTCTTTACAGGATCATAGGTTCAAATTTTACTAATCAATTATTTAGTTCTAAAGGAACGGTGACCAAATGTTTAAGTCATAAAATGGTGGATATGATTACTTCCAAAGGTTTTTAATTCAATAATAACAGTGATTATTTCAAATTTTGCAACTTTCACTGTGTAGTGCCCTTCAGCATTGATCATCTCTTCACCTGAATAAGTTTTCTTGACTAAATGAATTAAAAAAAAAAAAAAATGTAAAAAGCAAATTTTGCTCCTACATTACACTTGAGTGATTAGGGCTAAGAAGGGCATCCATCCATCATCAACTTTGAACAAGTATGGAAAAATGGTGTAAAACTGCAAAGAAAGATTAGCACCATAAAATGATGCATTACATGCATTTGTCACCTTTTTCTGGAGCTAATATATATGTACCTTTCACTCATATACCATAAAACACCAGGTGTAATAAATGCGTTTTCATAAAAAGCAAGATTAAAATTAGGTGTGCCTTTATCATATGGTGTTAGACTGCAAATATTTTGTTCCCAATCCACTTTTATGGAGAAAAGATAACACTGTAATGTAAGGAAGCTTTATTAGTTTTAAAGAATTTAAAAAGTTTTATATCAAGATTATCATCATTATCATCATCAGTTTAACATTCAGTTTTGCATGCTTGCATGGGTTAGATGCAATTTATCAAGGCAGATTGTCTATGACTTCATGCATTTTCTATTGCCAATTCTCCAAGCAAGATAATATTTCTTCTAGGTCAGACATGTTTTTTTATGGAAGATTACAAATGAACCATGCTAGTTACATGAAGGTGATGCTAATTTACCTTTACCATGTGAGATCAAGACAAGATGTGAATACACCCTAGCATACATAAATACTTAGAAATGTCACCAGTATCTCTTGTTTAAACATCATCAGCTCAAAAGATAACTGACAAACAGTCTTGTTTTCAGCTTAATAAATAGAGGAATGAATTATTATTTTGACCAAGAAACTTTGGGTAGCTGTATTTACAAGATTTGTGGGTTTTTTGCACTAAGGATAAATACAAAGAGAGAGATAGAGTGAGAGAGAGAGAGAGAGAGAGAGAAAGAGAGAGAGAGAAAGAGAAAGATAAACATATACAACAGCCTTCTTTCATTTTCTATCTTCTTTGGTTGGCTCAGAACTTAAGTACAAAACACTTATCCAAGGTACCACACAGTTGAACTGAACACAAAACCATATGGCTGGAAAAATAATTTCTTAACCACACCGCTATAACTGCATGATTTTATATATAAATGAATATTAAAAACTGATATTTTGGATTATTGTAGATTACCTACTTTTTAGCAGTTCTGCATTCATACTTGTTACACATAATATAATAGGTTTTTCAAAAGACATGAATCCTAAAATTTGAGATGTATATTACACATAATAGAATATTATACATGAAATATTTATTGTACTTCTCTCATATTTACTACAAAATTCATCTTTTATAATAATGAAATGAAAACCATCATCATCATTATTTAAATTCTGTTTTCCATGCTGGCATTGGTTGAACGGTTTGCCAGGAATTGTCCAGCTGAAGAGCTGCCTAGGTGCTATGTGTGTTTTTGGTATGGTTTCTCCTAATGCCAGCCACTTTTCAGAGCATTTACATTTATTTTACTGAATGCTTTTACACAGCATCAGCACAAGTGCTTTCATTTGGCACTGGCATGTGTAGGTTTTATGTGACACCAGCACCCATGAGCCTGCAAGACTAAGATCATTCAGCTGAAGAGAGACATAGGGGACATGCTTGTATGCAAGGACAATCACAATTTCACTTAGCTTGACATGTCTTCTCAAGCACAGCAAGCCACCAAATGTTTCAGTCCCTTGTCATCTCCTCTGTTAGGCCCAACGTCTGAAGATCATTTCTCACCACTTTAACCCACAACTTCCTAGGTTTACCTCTTTTGCACATTCCCTCTACAATAAGAAATCGATATATAAGCAAATTTTCACTTACGTGCTAGCGAGACATTTCTATGCCTCTATGTGCTCACTAAACCTGTGAAGAATTGCAGCAACTCTTTCTTAAACCATATATTTACTGTCTTAAAAAAGAAAGAATATATTCTTTAATATTGTTCTATGCATACACTGTATGAATAAAAATGAATAAATAAACTGAGTGTTTTGGTTGGAAAAGTTCTAGTCATAAGTTTGCTCATTCCAGACTAACCAGGGACTAAACAACAACCAGTTCCCAGTTTTAATGATTTGTATATTTTGTCCACATATTTTGCTGTGACATTCACTGTGATATTTACTATTGGAATAATGGTTATTGTTCTTCAAAACTTGTCCATTCCAAAAGTAGTAAATTAAGCCAACTATGAATACTTGATCTCTTTTTGTTTTTCTTTTCTCTGAGTGTCCATTAAAAATGATGCTGTTGTTTCTTTCCTGTGGATGTGATTAACATTGTGAGAACTATTACACAGTGTTAATATCACATCTGTGCATTATAATCAGATAAAAGATTACACTGATGAGGGAATTTCTGCTAAAAACATCATCTCCAAAGCATACCCGATCATCTTAAAAAAGATGGGCCTTTTGGAATCATTTACTCTACTCTCATTCAATGCAGCAGCTGCAGGTTGGAAGAGGTCTCATGACAGGCCCCACACCAGATGGCTGGATGTGATTGGGGAAGATCTCAAGAGGCTCAACATCACCTTGGAGCATGCAGAGAGGCTGGCATGGGACTGCCAGTGATGGAGAGCACTAGTGAACCTGGTCAGCTGAACACATGATGATGTCTCTGGAACCACTCACCTGGAATGTTCCCAGCCCCATCAAGCAAGAGCACGAAGCAAGCATGTTACAAATTGTAAAAAAGATTGGATAGTCACAGCATTTTCTTTTTTCTTTTGGGGAGATCTACCATCTAGCTCAAGCATAACAACAATAAGCATAAATCACTGACTTCCAGTTTTCTATACTCTTATTAATTCTGACTAATGTCACAAGCATTGCAGCAACATAAAAGTCTGACAATAAACTAAAGAGCAAAATAGTATAAACTGACTTTTGAATAATGCCATATCTATATAGAAACAACACAATCAACATTTACAGAATGTGTTTTCTTAGAAAACCATTTATATCTATTTATGTCTTATTTTTTATATATATATTACCTGTAAAAGTAATAATAACAGTGGTCATTAATATCAATCATATTATCTATTAATTCTATTGTCTTCAAAATCAAAATATATGACATTAAAGATTAATACTTTTTCTTCGTGGTTGATATGAATGGTAGAACATCTATCATGATTCATCAAGAATTATTTGGTTTTGTATTCATCTAAAATATATATAAATGCACACATATTATTCATATGCATATATATCACTATCTATATGTCTTTATCATACTAAAAATTCAAAGTCAGTTTGTCAGTTTGTGTGTTCCTATATTTTGTCAAAAAGCAATAGATTATGGCAATAAAGAATTTCACTTAATATGTTCGTAATCATAACACATTTTGCTTAAACTAACTTCCAGTACATTAACAGCTCCTGGAAACTTTGAAAACAGAATGTTTCTATCAATGTTTCTATCAACATAGAAAAGTAATTTTCACTAATACATGAAATGGTGACAATTACTGATGATAGCATAAACCCACTCACTTACTGGTAAGTGTGTGGATTAAGAAAGAAAGAAGGAAACAAACAAACAAATGAACAAATGAAGAAAGACAGAAAGAAAGAAAGAAAGAAATCATGTCATTTAAATTAAGATTCTGTCTTCAAAATAGAATATGCAAACAAATGTACACATATACATGCATATTTGTTAATGTTCATTTTTCCAGGTTGTCTAAAATTAGTGGAATATATTGCTGAGGCATTATTTTACAGCTGGATTCCTTTCCTGTTGCTAACGTTTATCTGTTTATTAAGTAAGATTTCTCTCACACATCTTCAAAAACCCAGTGACTTTATAATGTGTTGACTAGAGAAGTAGCAATAACAACAGAGCTTGCAGCAACTTTTGTGGAGCACTAATGCAAACCAAGACAAGCACACAAGCACATATATACATAAACATACACAGACATACACACTCACATGAGTAGTTAACAAATAAAAGAAAGCACTCAGTCGGAGTATAAATAACAGTTTATGGCAGTGAGCTGGCAGAATTTTTAGCACACCAGGTGAAATGTTTATCGACATTTCGTCCATCTTTATATTCTGGCTTCAAATTTCCCCAGTGTTGAATTTGCCTTTTGTACTTTCAGTGTCGATAAAATAAGTTCCAGTTGAGCACTGGGGCCGATGTAATTGACTAGTCCCCTCCACCAAAATTTCCGGCCTTGGGCCATAGTAGAAAGGATCAAGAACAGCTTGACCCTGGTTCATGTTATTTACTTGTAAGTGTAGGAGTCCATCCCACTGGATGTCCAGAAACAGAAGAGAATGAAATTAAAAGAAAATCAAAATTGTTTCTAGTGGTTTATGACAGCATGGGCCAGTTAAACCTAAAGTGGTATATCTGAGTTATCAGTCACTAGATGCAATAACAAGACATTTTTCCTATTGATGGATACTGCAAACTGTTGGAAGATGTACAATTTCTCACAATGGAAGAATTCGCAATTGTGTGTAAGGAAGGCTCTCAAAAGAATATTCCATTTGATGCTTGGGAAGTTATTTCGAAAGTCCCAGAGTCTCTACATAAAGTGACACAAGGAGGTGGATATTTCCTTGGCTCTGCACTTGGAGAGCATGCGTTGCATATATCTTCTCTTAAAGTCATTGGCTGTCATGTCCATTGAATTTCTTGTGATGCTATCAGATGTAAGGATGGTTCTTTAGACTACAGCCTTTGAGATACAGTATCTTCCCAATGGACAGCTGAAATAATTTTGATAGCTATAGGTTTAAATATGAGGTGGAGTTTGTGTGGCTGTGTGTTTGCATTTATCGTAGTATGTAATATTTGAAACATTCTTATCTAAGTAGCTAACCTTGATGTTATAGGAATTAAACAGTTTATGATATTTAAAGGTTCTTGGAAAATGCTTTTCAACTTATAATGGGAGACAGCTATATTAATGGAAACTCTGGCTTAGTGGTAGATTAAAGTAGATTCCTTTTCTTTTTCTAATTCTCTTTGGATTTTGAGGATGAATGGGGTTCTTCGTATACATTCACTTATCAAACCACATCCCACTATAGTGAGATATGCACACATGCATACACACACATATACACATATAGAAATCCTAGCTTTTACATTATTTACATTTGACGGATATTTGTCCTCATCTTGTTTGTTGTTAACACGTTTCAGCTGATATACCCTCCATCTTTCATCAGGTGTCTTGGAGAAATTTCGAACCTGGGCTCTCATTCCTAAGGTATTTTCCGATGTTGTTTATTTTTATTATTATTATTATTATTATTATTATTATTATTATTATTATTATTATTATTATTATTATTATTATTCAGCTCACTGCTTGGAATCAAACTTGGAATTTTGGGGTTAGTAACCCATGCTCTTAACCACTAGCTTTTACCACTGCAATCATTTCAATACTTGTTTCATCACAATTGGTTTGGTCTTCTACAGCATCATATCTCACAAATAAACATATTCCTCCACAAGATGCAGCATCTTCAGGTCAAGATGGCTTCTGTCTTGAGTGCAGCACAATGGATTAGATATTTGTGCTACAAAAGGTCTTTCAGAAATCGTAGGCATATTGCCAAAAGGTGTACACTTGTTTTAGAAACTTCTAAAAGGCATATAACAATATGCTGAGGGACATGCTGTAAAGGGATTTACAAGAGTATAAGATCAATGGGCAACTTTTGGTTGCAGTAAAGTCCCTATACAAATGCCCAGATATTTGTGATAAGGTAAAAAGGCACTAAGTCAAAACCTTTCGAAGTGTGTGTATTGAACTTCAGCAAGAGTGTGTATTGCCACTTTATTTTCATAATTTATATGAACTGGACTGACATGTGCAACTGTTGTAGAAGTGGTTTCTTAATCAGTGAATATAAGATCAGTCTGCTAATATTTTCAGGTGACACAGTGCAACTTGGCTCATCATCCGCTGCATGCATTGAATGAGTTTGGTGCCAAATGCTCCATGGCAAGAATGAGAATTAGAGTTGCAAAAACTGAGACATTGCTCTTCTCAAGAGAGACTCCTCAGTACACACTGCATGTTAGTGAAACATCACTGTGACAAATGGAGAAGTTTGAGTATATTAGGTGATGGAAAACAGGAGGCTGAATTGGAAGCTAGGATTTGCAAGTGTAGCTTCAGCATACATCCCTCAAAAGAGAAGTTTGTAAAAAAAGCCAAACTTATGATTTACACTTCATTTCCATGCCTATCCTCACCTACATCTATAAATATTTTTACTATATAAATTGATCTTATATAAAACAATTGTGAAACCACTTCTACAATGGCTGCACATGTCAGTTGAGTTCATAAAAATTATGGAAAGGACAGTGGTAATACACACCCTTGCAGATATTCAACACTAATGTTGAAAAGTTATGACTTAGCACCTTTTACCTGAACATAAACATCTGCGTGTGTGTGTATATATATATATATATATAAATATATATATATATATATATATATATATAAATTAAAATTAACCTAGCTAAGACAAACGTTGTTGTTAGTAAGAAAGAAGATAAAACTCCCTTTCCATCAGGTAAATGGCCCTGTTCAATATGTAGGGAAGAAGTTGGAAGAAATTCCATTCCCTGCATCCAGTGTAAATTATGGACACATAAAAGGTGCAATGGAATCACAGCTGGAGTAACAGATAAAGTCGTCTTTGTATGTGGAAGATGTGTAGAAACAATAAGCACTAAGAACACATGAGAATTAGATTTTCTCAAATGCCCAGGACCCTCTCTTGAGGTTGTAGATAGTTTCTATTACTTCGGTGACCAAATTAGCAATGGTGGAGGATGTTCTGAAAGTATTGTTTCTAGAATAAGAATTGGGTGGAGGAAATTCAGAGAGCTATTACCTCTGTTGGCAACAAAAGGACTCTCTCTCAGAGTGAAAGCTAGACTATATGATGCTTGTGTGCAAACAGGTATACTCTATGGTAGTGAGACATGGGCTCTGAATGCAAAAGGCATGCATAGACTGGAGAGAAACGAAGATAGTACATTCTGTTGGATGTGCAACATTAGTGCACATGTACGGCAAAGTGCAAATGTATTGAGAGAAAAGTTGGGCATAAACGGAATCAAGTGTAGAATTCAAAAGAGAAGACAACGTTAATTTAGAAATGTGATGCATATGAATGATGACAGCAGCATAAAGAAGTGCAGTCACTGAAAGTGAATGGAACCAGCAGGAGCAGTAGACCCAGGAAGACGTGGGAGGAAGCGATAAGGACCAATCTCAGGAAGTTGGCCCTCACAGAGGAAATGACAATGGACCAAAATGTCTGGCGATATGGCGTTCTTGAGAAGACCCGATGACGTCAGTGAAACCGAGTACTAGAAGAGTTGTGTGTTCCACCCACACTTAAGAGAACTTCTCACACACTCTACCACAACAAATCAAATTACATCTCTATATCTCTTCTCTTCCTCACAATTCTGCTTCATGCACTAGGTTTACCTCCCTCTCCCCAATCTTGTCCTCTTGGCCCTGTGCCACTGTATCATTGCTCTCCACTTACCTCAAACCTGTGTGTTCTACCCACATGCCCTGTCTCTATTATTGCTAGCCCCTGACCTGTGTATTCACCCACACACAAGAAAACTTTCCTTCACCCTACTCCAACAAACCAATCTACATCTCCACATTGCTTCCCTTTCTCATATTTCCTCCTTCATACACTATATTTTCCTCTCACTCTACCCAATCCTGTCCTTACAGCCCTGTTCCTCTGTATCACTGCTATCCAGTAACCCCACTGACTCTATATGTACCCAGTTTTTTTGCCATTTACTCACACTTCCTTCACAACATCCTTCCACTTATGTTATGCCATTTGAACCTCAAAGGTATACCCTGGCACTTACAACCATCTATATCTCTCTCTTCCTTTACACAACCATCCTATTTATATTCTGATCCCTGTTCCTAGTGAGTATGACCAGCATTTTGCCACCATCTCTATCCTACTGTCTTTCACTCTCTCTCTCTCCTTCTCCTGCACTTCACTCAGGTTGGGTAACCATGTATTTCCTTTGAGGTAGCACACCTGTTTCTGTCTTCATTCCTGATCTTTCTCCCTTCAACCAGGTAACCTTGTACTTCCTCTACAGCAAGACACCTGTTTCTGTCTCACTATAAGCTTTCATCATCCAACACAAGATCACCTCCTCCAATGCCACCTCCCCTTTTAAAAGTTTTTTTGTTTTTTTTTTGTGTCTTGCAAGCACTTGGTGACCCTGTCAGTGCAGGTTCCAATTAAAAGCACCCAGTCCACATTGTAAAGTGGCTGGTGTTTGGAAGGACATCTAGCTGGGAAAACCTTGCCAAAATTGACCTCGCCTGTGCTTGTGCCACATAAAAAGCACTACTGACCTTGTTTGTGCTTGTGCCATATAAAAAACACTGAGTCCACTCTACCAAAGTGGTTGATGTTAGGAGGGGTATCCAGCAGTAAAAATCCTGCCAAAACAGTCACAGAAGTCTGGTGGAGGCTTCTTGTGAAACCTGGCCGACTTTTGTGAAACCATCCCACCCATGCAAGCATGGAAGGCAGATGTTAAACGATGATGGCGATGATGATGATGATATATGTATACACACATATATATATATATATATATATATATATATATATATATATATATATATATATAGGGAGAATTCACAAAAAAAAAACAAAAGACGAAGACAGGTGGTGTAGACAACAAACACATGTATTAGTTTAACGTTCAGGAAGTGAAAAAGTCTTTAACGTTTCAAGTCTATGCTCTTCCACAGAAAGGAACACAGAAAGAAACAAGGAGAGAAAAAACAAGGAAAAAAACATGTATATATATATATGTGTGTATATTTCATGCACACACACATATATATACTCATATATACAATAAGCTTCTTTCAGTTTCCATCTACCAAATCCACTAGGCTTTAGTTGGCCCAGAGCTGTAGTAGAAGATATGCCCAAGGTGCTATGCAAGGGGACTGAATCAAGAACTCATGAAGCTGGATATAAACTTCTTACTAAAGAGCTACACCAACATACAGGAACACACTTACAAACAGGCGCTTGCACATACACATACATGCAGATACATATACATAAATGTATACACCCCCCACACACACGTACACAAGTATGTGTATATTCATATTACATCTAAGTCTTGAAAAGTATTTTGTTAATAGAACACCTAATTTCTCTTCAGTTGATCAACTGATAGAAGCCAATTTCAGATTAATTAGCTTCCATTTACAGTGTGTCAAAACAAATATAATAATTGATATATTGAAATGAAGAGAAAATGAGCTGGTACTTAAATATGTAGTTGTAAATGTAAAGGAACCATAATTGAATCTGTTTGCACAAACACACATACATATGTCTATATATGTGTGTCGTCGTCGTCGTTTAACGTCCGCTTTCCATGCTAGCATGGGTTGGACGATTTGACTGAGGACTGGTGAAACCAGATGGCTACACCAGGCTCCAATCTGATTTGGCAGTGTTTCTACAGCTGGATGCCCTTCCTAACGCCAACCACTCAGAGAGTGTAGTGGGTGCTGTTACGTGTCACCTGCATGAAGGCCAGTCAGGTGGTACTGGCAACGGCCACGCTCATCTTGCTCGAGAAACCTCATGTGTCACCCACACAAGAGCCAGTCCAGGGGCACCGGCAACGATCTCGCTCGAAAATCCTACAACAACCCCACACAAGAGCCAGTTCAGGGGCACTGGCAACGATCTCGCTCGAAAGATTTCATGTGTCGCCCGCACATGAGCCAGTCCAGGGGCACTGGCAACGATCCCGCTCAAAACATTTCATGTGTCACCCGCACAAGAGCCGGCCCAGGGGCACTGGCAACAATCTTGCTCGAAAGATTTCATGTGTCGCCCGCACATGAGCTAGTCCAGGGGCTCTGGCAACGATCCCGCTCGAAAAATTTCATGTGTCGCCCGCACATGACCCACTCCAGGGGCACTGGCAATGATCCCGCTCGAAACATTTCATGTGTCACCTGCACAAGAGCCAGTCCAGGGGCACTGGCAACGATCTCGCTCGAAAGATATCATGTGTCGCCCGCACATGAGCCAGTCCAGGGGCACTGGCAATGATCCCGCTCGAAACATTTCATGTGTCACCTGCACAAGAGCCAGTCCAGGGGCACTGGCAACGATCTCGCTCGAAAGATATCATGTGTCGCCCGCACATGAGCCAGTCCAGGGGCACTGGCAATGATCCCGCTCGAAAAATTTCATGTGTCACCCGGACATGAGCCAGTCCAGGGGTATATATATATATATATATATATATATATACATACATACATACATACATATATATATATATATATATATATATATATATATATATATATATACATACATACATACATACATATATATATATATATATATATATATATATATATATACACATACATATATATTATTGGTGTGTGATGAGTGTATATAAATATATGTATTTATCAATATATAAGAAATAAATAATGTAATGAAATGGAAACAGTTGAAATTAGAATAGAAATTAATGTGCCACTGAAATAAAATGTTTTCATTAATATTACTGATTCATTTAGAACTGTTAATTATAATCTGTTACATGTATTCTCATTCACAATATTATTGATAGCAAAGAAAATATTATGTAATATGTAAGTTTCGTTTAGTTATCATGGCTATGTCCATGTTAATGTTCATATATATATATCTTAGGTCCTGTAGTGGGTATAAGGGCAGGGTATTTCTAGAAAAGAACTCAATCTGAATTCTGGGCTATCAACACTGTCATGTTGGGTGAAGAGTAAATTATAATCCAAATAATAAGACAAAGAAATTCTTTAACACATCTTTAATGATTTGTTACAATTGTTTCTGTATCATTGCTAGTTGTTGCTGGCACTCTGTCACTTACGACGTCGAGGGTTCCAGTTGATCCGATCAACAGAACAGCCTTCTCGTGAAATTAACGTGCAAGTGGCTGAGCACTCCACAGACACGTGTACACTTAACGTAGTTCTCGGGGATATTCAGCGTGACACAGTGTGACAAGACTGACCCTTTGAATTACAGGCACAACAGAAACAGGAAGTAAGAGTGAGAGAAAGTTGTGGTGAAAGAGTACAGCAGGGTTCACCACCATCCCCTGCCGGAGCCTCGTGGAACTTTAGGTGTTTTCGTTCAATAAACACTCACAACGCCCGGTCTGGGAATTGAAACCGCGATCCTATGACCGCTAGTCTGCTGCCCTAACCACTGGGCCATTGCGTCTCCATCATTGCTAGTAGAGTTAGTACAAAAAACAATTGTAATGAATCATTAAAGATGTGTTAAAGAATTTCTTTATCTTCTTATTATTTAGATTATATATATACATGAGGGGTGCTGCAAGTTTCCTGATTTTAATTGTATTGTGAAAGACCTGGCTGGAGGTCTGACCTTCTTAGTTCTTTCACAGGGCTTAAAAAAACTGAATAAGTGTGTGAATCTGAGAGGGGAAAATGTTGAATAAAAACATTATTAACTGATCCTCCTGTATTTCCTTTTACCCAAAGTCAAAAAATTCCCTCATATAGATATGAATCCATAAACGCATATAAACCATCCAAGGGTATATTTTATCTCCTCTGAAGGTATTATGCTCAGGTCATATAAATAGAAATTTAATAGTACTGAGTATTAATTGAAACATCTGTAAGTGAAGAGGATTAATTTGCTGTTAATAATAAACAATTATTAATTTCGCAATCTTCGTTTTCTTCTTTTATCTATCTATGTATCTATCTATCTATCTATCTATCTATCTATCAATTTATCTCTCTCTCCCCCTCTCTCTCTCTCTCTCTCTCTCTCTCTCTATATATATATATATATATATATATATATATATATATATATATATATATATATTCAGGATTAAATAAAAAGACAGTAAACGGAAAATGTGACATACCTGTATATGTGTGCGTGTGTGTGTGTGTGTGTGTGTGTGTGTGTGTGTGTGTGTGTGTGCGCGTGCGCGCTTGTTAAATAAAATGAGACAACAAAGCCAAAGCTGTGTCGAATTTTCGGGATGTTTATAAATGTCCCAAAAATTCCACACAGCCTTGGCTCCATTGTCTCATTTTATTTAACATATAAATGCTCGTACAAAACCTACATTAGACTCCTCACTTGTATTATTATCGAACTGAGAGCTTAACAATGGTCCTTCCATAGCACTTACATAGCCTTACCTGGTATCTTGGGCCCTATGGATACCAATACCTTCCATATATATATAATTAAAAAATATGTGTAGTAAATAAACGTGCGAACATATAGTAAATACACAGACGAACGAAAAACACAGGTCACCAACTTCTCCACAGTTATCGACCAGAGGGTCAAGCACAATTTTGGCCAATATCAATAATATTGCTTCCTGTGTTTACAGTCCTTTAGGACAGTTTTTCATTTCTCCTTTGCGTTACCCAATTTTATTCTGTGTTGCAGCTGTAAGGCTCTTTTGGCAGTATATGTATTATTATAATTTTAATTGTTGTTAATTGTTGTCTTCATGTGGCCCCTAAGCCATTATTCGGTTTATTGTTCTGTCTCTCATCCATCCATTAACTGTCTTGTCCCAAGCCCACCTAATTTTGTTATGTCTTGATCCCATTCCCAGCAAGTTTCTTGCCAGTGCCTCCAGAGTGGAAGCAATATAATCAATAATGGCCAAAATTGCACTTGACCTTCAAGCCGATTACTAAATAGGAGTTGGTGACCTTCTGTGTTTTCTGTTCATCTGTGTATTTAGTGTATGTTCATATGTTTATTTACTACACGCATTCTTGAATTATATATATATCATATTTTCTGTTTGTTGTCTTTTTATTTAATCCTGAAAATATTATTTATGTAATTTATTACCCTATACATACATACATACATGCATACATATATATATATATATATATATATATATATATATATATATATATATATATATATATATATATATATATATATATATATATATATATGTATATATATATATATATACACATTTATATATATATGTATACACATTTATGTATATGTCTGTGTGTATATATATATATATATATATACATATACAAATCATTATCATCAGTTAAAATCTATTGTCCATGCTAGTATGGGTATGACAGTTTTACCAGAGCTGGCAAGCTGGGGAGCTGCACCAGACCCCAGTTTGATTTGGTATGGCTCCTACAGCTGGATGCCCTTCCCAACATCAACCACTTTTCAGAATGTCTTGGGTCTTTTTATATGGCACTGCACAGGTAGTCTTTCATGGCACCACACAGGTGCTTTTATGTGACACTGCACAGGCGCATTTACATGACAGCACACAGGTGCTTTTACGTGGCACCATTACAAGTGCTTTACACCAGCAACAGGATTTGTTGGGTACAGGTCTTCCGAAGGGTAAAGGTCTTAAGGTACCTTCGTCTTTTGTCATCTCACCTGACAGTTTCAGCTTTCTGAGGTCATTCTTCAGATCTTCATCCCATGTTTTTCTGGGTCTCCCACTTCCATGTATTCCATCTACTTTGAGAGATTGGTGCTTCTTTATGGAGGTGTTGGCATACATCTGCATCACATGGCCAAACCAATATATTCTTGATGGCTAATGGGAGGAAAGCTGTATGTGAGAAATAAATGTTAATTGATTATGTCCTAATTACTTCTTAAATAGTGAAGGAGCAATGGCCCAGTGGTTAGGGCAGTGGACTCAGGATCGTGGTTTCGATTCCCAGACTGGGCGTTGTGAGTGTTTATTGAGCAAAAACACCAAAAGCTCCACGAGGCTCCAGCAGGGGATGGTGGTGAACCCTGCTGTACTCTTCTGCCACAACTTTCTTTCACTCTTACTTCCTGTTGTGCCTGTAATTCAAAGGGTCAGCCTTGTCACACTGTGTCAAGCGGAATATTCCCGAGAACTACGTTAAGGGTACACGTGTCTGTGGAGTGCTCAACTACTTGGACGTTAATTTCACGAGCAGGCTGTTCCGTTGATTGGATCAACTGGAACCCTCGACGTTGTAAATGATGGAGTGCCAACAACAACAACTTCTTAAATGAAACCTAGAGTTAAGGGTGGTTACAGGTGACCAACAATAATAACAATTTGTACATAATATTTATAAACATGATGGGCAGTAAGCTGGCAGAATTGTTAGCATTTCGTCCATCTTTACATTCTGAGTTCAATTTTGCTAAAGTCCAGTTTGCCTTTTATCCTTTTGAGGTCAGTAAGGTAAGTACCAGTTAAACTTGTGGTGAGTGTAACTGACTTAATTTCTCCCCCGAACGTGCTGGCCTTGGGCCAAAATTTGAGACTAATATTTGTAAACAGGTTTGTATGTATGTTGTGGTAGAAACTTGAAATCTATAACTGGAGTATAGACCTTCTTCAGTGTGAAAATGTACTTCTGTAAATAATTTTTTCCTGCTGATAAGTAAGAATTAATTCCCTTGACTGTAAGACATTAACAACGAAATCTTCCTCAATCACACCTCATTGTTGAAAAAGGAAAAGTGTACATTAGATAACATAATCCTTTGTGAACACTGTCTGAATAAAATCAAGTTTATGGTTTGAACATCTTTGATCATTTCTGCTCTTTGAGAGCTGACCTGGGGCTAAACAACAACAACATATTGAATAATGTTATATATGAATTAAATTTGTTTTTAGTATATCATATTGGAAGGATAATGCCTTTAGCCTTATCTAGGATCTCCAATATCAAGTAAAAGTGTCCAGAGAATAAGAAATAAGAGATACTATTCAAAACAGTAAACAGCAGTTCCAATATCCCTGGGAATAAAGACAATTGTAAAAGCAATATGTTAGATATGTTAGTTTGCCTTGAAGACAAAATGTCCTCTCTTCATAGTAATGTAACATATCTTATTTCGTTTTTACTATATTGCCTTTTGATAAATCATAATCAGGATGGAAATCTGCAGCCTAAATTGTTGGACAACACCAATCACATTGCAAATATTTTACAAGATAAAACGAACCAACTTACTACTGATTATATCTTAAATTATTTACTTGTTTCAGTCATTATAATGCAGCCATGCTGGGGCATCACCTTGGAGAATTTTAGTTACACGTTTCAACTCCAGTACTTTTTTTTTTATTTTTCTACAGCCTGGTAGCTGTTCTATTTGCCTCTTTTGCCAAACCGCCAAGTTATGGAGACATAAACACACCAACATGGGTTGTCAATCAGTGGTGTTAGGCAAACACATATACACACACACACATGCACGCACACACATGACAAGCTTCTTTCAGTTTCCGTCTACCAAATTCACTTACAACATTTTGGTCAGCTCAAGACTATAATAGAATACACTGACCCAAGGTGCCAGGTAATGGGACTGAATCCATGTAGTTGGGAAGCAAACTTCTTACCACACAGCCAATGTAGCATTATATAAATAAATCAGCCCTCTTAAGAATTTTACTGTTCTACCCATTACAAAAAACAATCCCCTAACTCATTGTTCTACTTCCACTGGAAGTGATACAAACTAAGGATTGCATTTCACATTCCAATAAAATTTTATTCACCAAAAAGTTGATAAAACTTAACCAATCCTATTAAAACTTTATAATGTTTTCTCCTTGTTTACGCCATCACAAACTAGTAAGTAAGAAAAAAAAAATCAATTATATACATTATCTTTGTTCTTTCAATAACATTTTTGTAATCTTGTAATTTTAACGTTTTGGCTTATCATTTGATCAGTCCCCAAAAGTGTTGCTGAATCTAACCAATGCCAACTTAAGACAGTGTTGTACCTGGAAAGCTAGAATACAGCTGCAGCTGTACCGATAATCTACTTTTCAAAATAATTTTGTTTACAAAATTAATCAGAAAAATCACTGAGATGGTCAGAACTACCATTAATATGGTGTCTTGTGCAACATGCCCCCCCCCACATACACACATGTGTGTGTGCATGCATGCATGCATGTGTGTGTGTGTTTACTTTTAATAGGATTTTCCTATTAAAAGTTATGTATGAGCACTTAGCAACAAAGAGTCATCTCTGTGAAAACTCCAGAATTTCCTGAAACAGCCACTAAACCATTCAACATCATCACAGAGCTTTGAGCATGCAAAACCAAATGTGTTATTAATGAGCAACTTACACAAAAATTTTGTTACAAGTGGCTTAAGTTTGAGGCGATCCAACTTCACTCACACATCTTAAGTGTGTAACCCAAACTAGATTGCAGGACTTAGTATTCTTCATGCAGAAAACAATGCATTCTTGGGAAGCTAGTGGTACAAAACTTTAAAATGATCACAGCAGATTTTTCTTACAATGGCAGTCCATATTATATGTGAAGTTCCTTTGCTTAAGTTTGTTTAATAACATCAAACATGTACCTACACAAATCACAGACACAAATACAAATTGGAGTACAACTAATATATCATACCAACTACTACCTTTATGGAGACTTTTAGGATACCATGGTTGAGAATTTTAGTCCTAAAGTGATCTGAGTTAATATTCATTCACCATCTCACATGCAATTGATAAATAGTCATTGACTGTATACTGGTTTCATCCAACATTTTAACAGCACATGTTTCTGTTCTGCTGGATTCCTGGTAACATTTCTCTCAGGTAAACCTGCCGGTGTTGCCAATTTAGTCATCAGTAACAGGGTTACATAACAGGTTACACTGTGTTACATGTCACCAGTAGCACTCAGAGAGAGATCATACACACATATATACAGCTTTAGAGATTAAGGTTTGGTTAAAGTCACAAGTAGTTCACACCAATCAGTATTAGGGACAGCAGAACTTATAAGAGAGCTTTTATATTTACCCTACTAGAAATTTAGATATGGTTGATAAAACTCCCTCAAATCATACCCTGGTCCCGGGTTCAGTCCCACTGTGTGGCATCTTGGGCAAGTGCCTTCTACTATAGCCTCAGGCCGACCAATGCCTTGTGAGTGGATTTGGTAGACGGAAACTGAAAGAAGCCCGTTGTATATGTGTATATATATGTGTATGTGTGTGTGTGTGTTTGTATGTCTGTGTTTGTCCCCCCAACATCGCTTGACAACCGATGCTGGTGTGTTTATGTCCCCGTAACTTAGTGGTTCGGCAAAAGAGACCGATAGAATAAGTACTAGGCTTCCAAAGAATAAGTCCTGGGGTCGATTTCTTCGACTAAAGGCGGTACTCCAGCATGGCCGCAGTCAAAAGACTGAAACAAGTAAAAGTGTAAAAGTGTATCATCTGATAAAGGACATGTTAGATATATGCGCTCAACTTGAAAATTATTATGTGTTCCCTGCTGGAACATCTTTCAAGGCTGACCTAGGGCTAAACAAAAAGGAACGATAGAGCATAAATCCTAGTTTCTTAATATCATGGTATAAGCTTCAAATGTTATTTTTTAATGGAAGTTGATAGAAAAAAAGTAAAATTGTTTATGAAAAGAAATAAAAATAAACCTTTTATTTTTGAGTGAGTAGTGAAAATTCTGAATGACTAGAATAAATCTGGATGACTAAAGACTCCAAAGTCAAAAAAGATGTTGGATCATATGCCTGTATAAATTCTAAAAAGTGAAAAGATGCAAGATGTGAAAGGAGGAAAATGAACAGTGCTATTTCTGTCAATAAATCATTTTCAAATGCAGCAATGAATAACTAAAAGAGAAAATTGGACAGGATACATAAAGCAACATAGCCTTTAGCACCAGTCAATTTCCTGTACTGATAGTTTACTTAGCTTGTATGGACATGTAAGTAATAATGCAAATGGAGAGTTGCACACATGAAACGAAAATGGATTCTGAACTGGGGATAGAAAATATTTAAAACAAAAAATACAATTATGAAGAAAGTAAGATGACACCAATTATCTATTAACACTGATTAGTTTCCACACAGTATATCAAAAGGCTATCTGTGCACTGATTAGAATTTGAAATCTGTGACATACAGAATATCAAATAATAGTTCCATAAAAATGAGCAATACAGGGAAAACAAATCTTTTTTCAGTTCTTATGATTTAAAATAAGCAAAACTTAGTTTGTTTATGAAGATTTCCATGGAAATATGCAACTATGAAGACTGATTTGACTTATACCAAAACAGACAAAAAGCATCCAATCCACATTGTAAAATGATTAGAATTTATAAGGGCATTCAGCTGTAAAAACCATGCCAAATATGACCTTGCCTGTACTGGCAACACATAAAAAAGCACTCAGTTCACTCTGCAGAGTGGTTGGTGCTAGGCATGACATCCAGCTATAAAAACCATGCCAAAAGAGACACTGAAGCTTGGTACAGTCTTCTGCCTAGCCAACTGCTGTCAAACAGTCCAACTCATGCCAACATGGAAAGGAGATGTTAAATGATGATGTTGACAAAGATGATTATGTTGTCTTGGAGAGAATATTGTTTAGAGGAGAGTAATATCTGAATTTCTGCTAAGCCATTATAAGATTTAATGACCCAGTTGGAGTAGTATAAATTTAAATGTGTATAGAAATACTTAGAGCACTTGGGAAGTGCATTAGATAATGTGAAACTATGTTTTGAAGTTGAATTCTTTTATATCATTAAAATGCTACATGAACTGATTATCATTATTCCAATGTTATCTTCCTATTTATATAAAAAATAACTTCAACGTAATTATTCAACATCTATTCCAATACTCTTTTACTGGCTTCAATGAGTTGCTAAGAATTTGCTAAAGCCCCTTCAATGAAACTGGGCTTTATCAAGAGTGGAATTGAAACTTATACTTTAAGTCTGACATCTTATACTGCTCACCAACCTGTGTATATAGGTTAGAATATTTTCCTATTACCATTTATACCATATTTCATTTGCTCATAGAATAAAATTATGAATGTTATATCTGAAGAAAAGTGCACATGACTTAGAAGAGAAATGCATATGTACAACTATCTAGTAATATTATTTGATGTTCTGTTCTCCATTCTAATAAAGAATTTATATATTTTCAATAATAATTATTTTCTTTATGCAGCAAAACATCAGAAGCAGTAGTTTATTGTGAATAAAATATTACTAGTCATGCTATTAGACAAAATGATATTACTGTAGTGTTTAAAAAGAGATGACACATATTATATGTTATGTGGGATGAAGACATTTTCTAATTCGTCTTATTTTCTTTATAGAAAATTTAAACAAGCAAACATTGTTTTTAAATGGGTTTATGAAAGTGCATTGTGGGTCATCTTTACAGTTTTTATTTCAATTTTTCCTTTCAATTTATAAGTAGGAATGAAATAATTATTTCTTCAGTATTCTTAATATTAGTGTCATGGTTATTCTGTAGCAGTTGGAGTGACTTTCAATTCATTGTATTTTAAATTCAAGACTTTTATATATATTCTTCATAAATAGTTTTCAGTTAAATTAAATCATATAGTAATAATCATAGTGGTGTATTGTATCCTTAATGGTGAAAACCATTGAATGGAGGTAACCTTTTGATGACCCAGGTTTATAAATTGGCTTCATATCTGAATTGAAACTATTGTATTTTACTATTAAATCTGGATTCATATCTCCTTATGGATCTAAAGGTAATGGAATAAATAATGGTTCACTATTACTACAGGCACTGTTATAAAATCAAAGACAGGTTTACCAAAGATAGGCAATAGCAATCACTTCTTCCTTTCAAGCATGCATTTAAATGAAGTGTGACCTTCGATGGGGTAAAAATTGCAACATTGTGCTTTGATTTATATGATGCTGAAATAGACATGAAAGATATCAACTGTCTCAGACAAACAACTACTGATTATTTTAATTTGAATCGTTGCATGAAGAGGAAGTATTCAGTATGTGTCATTTGGATAAAGAGCACAACATGTTGCTATTCATTCCCAGGTCAATCCTATTCAAGTAGAACTATAATGAAAGGTAATCCATCTGCTACCAAACTGTCTTTTTATTTTTTTTTTGTATATCTAAAGACCTCACAGTCCAATGTGTCCTTCTTTACTTTAAACTCATAAGGTATGATTTGAGGAAGAATCTTCTTGCTATTTCTATCAGTTCATGTGACTGTATAACGGATCTCTCATTGGCATATGCGATATTACCATTTCAAAAGAGATGGATATTAACTAACCTAATAAAGTTATGTGAGTATCTTTCTCTGCAACTGCTATAAAACTATGTTTAGAATAAAACATGTGAGAAACAATGCTACATGATGATCATCATCATCATCATCGTCGTTTAACGTCCACTTTCCATGCTAGCATGGGTTGGACGATTTGACTGAGGACTGGTGAACCAGATGTCTACACCAATCAGAAAAATTATTTTATAAACTATTAAATTCCATAAGCACATGAATAATATAATATGTAAATTGCATAGATGTTGATCTTCAAGAGCATTTAGTATCAAAGGAACTAGGAATTTATCATTCCTCCATACTTTGCCATAATCCGTTTTATCTGAATAAGAATGAAAGAAATTGTATACTTTTATGGCAGCCTTCTTTTGAATATATGCAGGCCCAAAGTGATATAAAAATTATTACAAAATGAATTTTAATATTGATATTTAACTAATAATTTCAGATAGATAGTTCATTAAAAAAATAAAAAATATAGGGACTTTAAGATCTGTGCAAGTTATTTCAAGGTAATACTATTTCAATAATACATAAAATGAAGATACTAAGGATAATAATTAATATTTTTAAGACGTACTTTTTGACAAATATACTTCTGAATTAAAGAAGGGAAGCCAAACATGAAGCTGGTGCTATGTAAAAAGTGAAGAGAATAAGAAAAGGGTTGTTAGGTGTGAATACAAGTTCATTAGATAGCTGTTTCTATTCTATATTGAAGATAAAGTATAAATGGATAATATTTTCAATATCTGGGTAAATTAATATACAAATTATATTATCAGTAAAGCATTTTTTTTAATGTTTCTGAAACAAAATTAATAAAATACACAACAGAAGAGAAAATTCATATAAAATACTTAATTTTCAGTATATCTCAATTATTTCACTAGAGTTTATGTTTCTTTTCCTTCTCTTGTTCACTAGATGAAAATCATGTGTTGAATACATTTTATTAGGTAAATTTATCTATTAGAAATTAAAATTAATATCTTCACATAAGTTTTCATATTTATTTCAATAAAATGATATTAAAACAAGCACTAGACATTTGGGCAACAAAATTAAAGATGAAATGTAATATTAATGAATAAAAAAATTGCCTTATTAGTTTAAATAAGATTTCTTGTTTAAAAAAAAAAAACGTCTGATGGAAAAAAAGTGTAATTGAAGAAAAGATAAGATAAAGAAGAATCAAATTTGCTTCATAACATTCATTTGGAATGGAAATGAAAATATAATGTAAAAAAGAAAAGCAGAATACATTATAATAGTCTACTGACAGTAAGAAAATAGATCACATTTGTAGAACAAAAAAGATGACTAAGAGAGAAATCATTAAATGATGTATATGAGAACATACAGATCAATAGATAAACAGTTGTCATATCAAAGCTAATTTAAGACTATGCTGATATAAAAGAATCCATTATGAAACTGTTGATTACTTTTACTGATATATGAAGAAGCTAAAGAAATGGATTTGGTGGTTATTTATAATTATCAGCAGTGTTGTAGCATCAAAAGTTTTTCAGATTTATTTTGAGCCTTATTCCTAATACTAATATTAAATAATTCTTAACAAGATTTCTTGAAA
The DNA here is from genome assembly GCF_046866305.1 of Octopus bimaculoides. NCBI lineage: Eukaryota > Metazoa > Mollusca > Cephalopoda > Octopoda > Octopodidae > Octopus > Octopus bimaculoides. Next base: position 70,164,333 of record NC_142931.1, on the reverse strand, counting down.
TCACAGAGAGATGAAATAAGTTAGAGATAATATTGGCATGAATAAAAAGAAATGGTTAACTTAGTACTAATCTATTTTAATTAATGGACCATTAATAAGCTAACTAACAATAATCATGTAGTGAAATATAAAAATATTAGCTAATGATTAATATTATCTACAATATTATTCTGCTTGTACCATGATGTATTTGAGTTTTATAACTTTAACAACCATAACTATGGAACAAAATTGAAGACATAAAGGAAGTATTTAACAAATATAAGGACATGGGTTTGAGTATTATGCATTCAACAAGCTGAACTATGGGATGAAAAAGATATAATCAAAATTGTCATAATAAATCAGTGACATGAACATCTTTAAATTTATGCATCAAATTATAAAATGAAGGGCTGGATGTTATTCTTCATGTCCTGCGAATAAAATAAAAAAAAGCATAAATGGACACATGAGGAATATATTTCAATCTTACATGCTTATTTTACAGCAGTGCTCTACAGAACGAAAACACAACAACATGTAAAATTTGGAAGAAAAATGACTTAGTTAAAGATTTAGATATAACAATGAACCCTAATAAACTAGCTAATGCACAGAAATATATTCTCAAGACAAAAAAATATCAGAAATAGAAATAGAGTACTTAAAAGGAAAAATACATCAAGAAAACATAGATTGTGACCACACAGCAATGCCAAATAGTATCATAAGCACTGGGACTGTAAAATGTGAAGACAGAGGTAACATGTCCAGCAAAAACAAAGTAAGCAATGAAAGATAACTCAAACCGTAGGAATGCATAATGATGAGCAAAATGCACCAAACCACAACTCCACAGACAAAAATATGAATGGGAGGGAATATGAAACAAATCTAAAACCGGGTAACAGTTGTAGCATATGCACAACGGAAATTCCTCATTCTCTGCTATATATACATAAATGCGGATGTAGTAGATAACAACTAGCTTTCAGTCACCCTTTTGGACCCTATTGTGTCCACTACTTTGATTGGTTGGTATTGGTGCAACTTGTCTCTTGCTCTATTGCACACCAATATGCAACCCAACCAATCACAGCCTTCTGATAAGGTCACATGAGAAGTCTCCTCTAAACCTCTGGTGAGCTGAATGTACCCTATAAAATTCACATCGAGTCAAGGTCTTTCGGTTCCAGACCTTTTGAGGTCTAGCCACTGACGATACAGGACACAGCCAGTTCCAGTGACAATACAGCAGCAGCTACAGGAAGATTCGTTAACACTCGACCAACAGCATACGGCAATCTCTTTCTTCATTGCCTCTATCTTCTTAATGTCATCAACATCATCTCTCTACATACACAGCAACAAGCAACACTCGTACAGGTTCTATCACAACACTATTTGTGAATTACTTCACCATGGTTAGCAGCAAATACAACCTGCGAGAACTCTTGTACCAAGTGACCGGCAGCAGCATTGTAGCCACAACTTCTTATATGACATGTACCTCAACCAGCTCTGCATTACTGCCATAACTTCTTGATGCAGCATTTCAACTATCGTGTAACTTGACTACGAACTGGTATTTATCATCCCTGTGTCTGAACATTCTTCTAATGCCATATTATAGACTCTTTCAATGCTTTGTACGTATCACATACGCATACATCCATGTTTGTACACACACACTTTGTTCTCATGACGGCCTGTCTATTATTATGTTTATATGACGCACACACATGTTAACATATAAATAAAATCTTCTGTTAAACATTCTACCTGGTTGTGTCTCTCTTTTCCTTCTGGCACATATACGCATTTATTCTTTTCATATTTATTGTATCGACTGTGTGATGTGCAAAGGAGCCATTCTCGTCACCTCACTTCGCATGGTCATTTACACAGTGAAGGCAAAACTAATGATTATGATATGCTAGAAATGAGTATAATTAAAGAAATGAAAGCCTCAGATCTCAGTATGGACCACTGATTGTACCTCCCAAGATTTAATATTGATAATAAAACAACATCAATAATAAATAGCATGAACCAGGCTAATAGCAAATGTCGATATGACCAGATTAAATGATATAATATATGCAGCAGCCTCTGTGGCTACAAAACAAACTGGATACCACCTCAAACCCATTCAAATAGAAGCATCACCATCCAAACAAACCCTGTGGATAAATAATAAACAGAAAAAATAGAAAATAAATGAAAGGCTTTGTCATTTCTTAGTGAAACTGCTACTAAGCAATAAGAAGAGAAGAAAAATACAGAGCAAGGTATACCTGAAGTAAGAGAACAGCTAAAGCAAGATATCTTTGCCAAAGCACAAAGAATCTGCCGGTATGAGAAATGCCAACATTTCTTTCAACAAAACAAACAGTTCAATTCCAACCCTAAAAGATTCTACCAAGAACTTGACAAAAATAAAATAGAGATCAGTGCAGCATGGACAACAGAAGAAGTCGAAGAATTTTAGAAAGAAATATGGTCAGCGAAGGAACAACCTTAGAAAAGATCTATCAAAATAACAAACACAGTACCTAAACAACTCTGGACTCCTATAACAACTGAAGAGTTCACCCAGGCACTGCTAAGACTAAGCAGCTGGAAGGCACCTAGACACAACAAGACCCCCAACTTCTGATTAAAATATCTAACAAGAGTACATAAAATGCTGGCTGAAAAATTTAATGAAATACTAGAAGAGCCAAAGACAATTCTGTGAGCACAGAAGGGGAAACTATCCTAATTTCCAAACAGCAAACCCACAAAAATTACAGTCTGATAACTTGTTTCCCTACAATTTGCGAAGCCTTTACTGCAATAATATCGCAGAGAATGAGAAAATATCTGGAAGAAAACAACCTGTTTCCAGAAGAGCAGAAGGGATACTGCAAGGGCTCATATGGCTATAAAGATCAGCCACTGACCAAGGAAGTCATTAACTGAAAACAGCTGAAGAAAGAAGAAGGGTTTAAGTATGGCTTGGATCGCTTATTGAAAGGCTTTTGTTAGTATTCTCCACACATGGATCCCAGAAACACAAGCCATGAACAAGGAAGCACCAATAATCATAAAATATATAAAACGTTCCATGAATAAATGGCAGACAGTGCTACAGCTCCAGACAAAAGAAGGACTCATAAAAACCAAAACCATCCTCATTAGAAGAGGAATATTCCAGGGAGAACTACTCTCTCCACTCCTTTTCTGCTTGGTGCTGACACCTTTATCTGACATGTTAAACAGAACTGGATGTGGATACAACTGTTATGGCAAAACAATCAGCCAGCTCTTGTATATGGACGATTTAAATCTATATGCTACAAATGATAAACAGCTAGAAACATTACTACAGACAGTGCATGGATTTACCAAAGAAATAAACATGAAATTTGGCTCAGAAAAATGTGCCAAAGCAACCTTGAATAGAGAAAAACTAGTTAAGAGTAACATTACACTAAATAAAGCAAATGAGATAAGGGAATTAGACCAAAGCCAGACATACAAATACTTAGGAATCAATGAACTAGATATAATACAACACACACAAATGAAAGAGAAGATAAAGGAATATTATAGAGGAGTTATATTAATAACGAAAATAGAGTTCAATGCAAAAAAACAAGATAATGGGTATCAACACTCTAGCCATCCCAGTTATACGTTACAGCTACAATATTCTTCAATGGACTCTAAATGAACTAATCAAAATAGACAGGAAAAGAAAAAAAATAGTGACATGATTTAGGATGCACCACCCAAAATCTGACATAGAATGGTTTTATATATACAAAGTATCGAAAGTGATAAAAGCCTTCTACAACTAGAAAACTATTACAAAATAACCGCCAATGGATTACAGGAATACTTCAGAAGCAAGGAAAACTGATAAAAATAGCCACAAAACATGAACGAAACAAAAAACTGCTTTCCGTCTTGAAGGAAGCTGAGAAATATTAAGAAAAAAAAAAAACAACAAAAGCTGTAGAACAACTGAAATCCAAACTAAAACTGGAACGGCAACGTATCACGATAAGACAATGGCAAGAAAAGCCCTTACATGGCAAATATTGAGTTAAGCTAAACAGAAAAACAATAAACAAAGCAAAATCTCAACAATGGCTGAGAAGATCAGAGCTCAAAGTAGAGACTGAAGGATTTTTAATTACTGCACAAGATCAAAGCCTTCCCACCAGAAATCACAAAAAGCACATATTGAAAAGAAATATAAGTAACTGCAGAAAAAGTAGTGATGGAGAAGAAACTATAAATCATATTGTCTCTGGCTTTTCAGTTCTGGCTAAGAAGGAATACATTCACAGACATGACTGAGATGGGACCTATAAACACTGGAAGATATACCAAAACTATGGAATAACAACAGGAAGAAGAAGGCTGAGGCATAACCCAGAAAAGATCACAGTAAATGAGAAAGTAACCATACTCTGGGTTATGCCAATACACAGAGAAATCAAAGCTAGTACGTTGGATATAGTTGTCAGAGATCATCAAGAAAAAAAAAATGCTTTCAAATCAATGTATCACTACCAACAGATGACAATGTTTCTCTAAAAGAAATGGAGAAACTTTCAAAATACAAACAAAGACTTAGAAATAGAGGTAACTCGAATGTGGAACCTAAAAACAAAAATATTATAGTAGTAGCAACATTATATAGTATATAGTATTATAGTAGGCGTATTAGGTATATAGTATTTTAGTAGGCATATTAGGTATGAAAAAGCACATTCACACAAATACATAACAAAAACACCAGGACTTACAAGAATATATAGCACAGAAAACTATACCACTGGGCACTGCACACATCCTATGTAAAACACTTTCAATACAGTGAAAATAATAGCACCACTGCAAACCACAGCACATACCCAAGGCACACAGAGCTGTGCTCAGTAGTGCTATGAAAGCACGTTATAAAAATAAGGCTACTGAATAATAATAATAATAATAATAATAATAATAATAATAATAATAATAATAATAATAGACAATTAGAAAAGCGTGATGTGATTAGTAATAGGGATTGTTTATTTAACAGTTTGAACACTATTTCAACAGATTTTCTGTCTTCATTATGTTCAAAATGTAAACTGAAAAAAATGCAGAAACACAGAAATTCAAAATATAATCAAGGAAATCCTGCATTCCTATTTAGATAAAAATGACATCATCAGTTTTCACTTTCATAACTGATAAAAGGAAAAGAAGAAAGAAAAAAGGAAAAAAAAGGAAAAAATTGGAAAAAAGAATACTTAGTCAAACAGTTTTGTGTAAATGTGATGAAATTCATTTGTCATTTTATTCATTCCTCCGGGGCGTGATATTAGTAATTCAGAAATATATTTGTCCTCATTCATTTTGTAAAATAAATTTCAGGTAAAACAATACTTTCCTTTGCAATAGAAGAAAAAAGAAACAACCAATACACTAGTAGTTTAAAACAATATTCATCACTGCGTAGTAGATTCTTTCTTCCTTTCCCCACCACACACTCATTTCTAGTTGCATTTTAAAGCTTCTTGCATTAAATGCATCAATACTAGCATAACTTTCTAAATTGCAGTTCAGGTTTCAGTTTTTTGGGTGGCTTTCTGACTACTTGTAATTAGTATAGTAAGAGATAAATAATTACCTAGATGAGCACTAATTAATTCTATTCCATGTAACCTCCCTTGACTGTCTAGTATCTATTCATGAATGCTAAGTGACTCAGCATTACGAAAGGGATACACACACAAGCACACACATGTGCACATACTACAAAAACAATTTCTGATTGCATACTATGAGAGGGGTCCACTCAGACACACAAAATGAAAGCACTCTAAGTGAGTATGACAGGCACATACACACACACACACACGCATTCATAACACAAGCCATCTCTGATGCACACACACACACACACACATGCACTCATATAAGCACACACACAGAGGCATACATACTGGTGGCTGGCACTCTGTCGGTTACGACGACAAGGGTTCCAGTTGATCCGATCAACGGAACAGCCTGCTCGTGAAATTAACGTCCAAGTGGCTGAGCACTCCACAGACACGTGTACCCTTAACGTAGTTCTCGGGGATATTCATTGTGACACAGCGTGACAAGGCTGACCCTTTGAATTCCAGGCACAACAGAAACAGGAAGTAAGAGTGAGAGAAAGTTGTGGTGGAAGAGTACAGCAGGGTTCACCACCATCTCCTGCCAGAGCCTCGTGGAGATTTAGGTGTTTTCGGTCAATAAACACTCACAACGCCCAGTCTGGGAATCAAAACCGCGATCCTATGACCGTGAGTCCACTGCCCTAACCATTGCACCTCCACGGCATACATACTATACAAGCAATAAATTTGCATGAGAGACACACAGAAAAGTAAATAAAATAAAGAGTCCTGCCAAACAACTACTATTTATCTGCAACTAGAAACTGAACTCACAATCTAGAAGCTGATACTCCAATAATTTATCTCCCCACTCACTTCGCTTCTACAGCAATGCATCTCATGTAATAAAGCAAAACAAATTTATTTTGCTGGTGGAATATGAAGAAGACAGTGAGTGAGAGGTGTCAACATTCTCAACACTATTGCTTTCAGTCCTTTCTTTTGAAAACTGCAGTGAGTCAATAAATTTGAAGATAAGAGCAAAACAGCTGTCAGAATTTATATTCTAATTCCATTCACATCTAGGATGCTTTAAAGGAATACTTGTACTGGTACTTTATTTTATCGACGCTGGAAGGATGAAAGGCAAAGTTGACCTCAGAAGCATTTGAACTCAGAACATAATGGACCAATGCTCTAACGATTCTGCCAATCCACTGCCTAAGAGAATTTGAATTGATTCTCAACTCAATATCCAATCCCTTCAGCTATTTACAACTGTTTATTGACCCATGTTATTTTCTACACATGCTTTCCATTTTCTGCAAAGTCAAAGACAGCACCAGAGGTTAGGTATCTGAGACAATTCTCATGGTAATTTTTAATCAGGAATTGCTTGAGATGAAAAAGAAAGAAGAAAAAGAAACAAAGAAAAACTAAATTGGAAAATTAAAAGTATTTTCTTGCAATAAAAGTTAAAGCATAGAGATTTTGTTATAGATTATTTATATTGAATTAAAGAATTAAATTTGCTGACAGTTAACCTAGTAATAAACAGCAAATAAATTTTTATATTCAAGTAAATTATTGAAAATGTGCGTTAATATGTTAATACAACAGTTGAATTTCATTGAGGACAAACAGCATAGTATTTTATTACACTGAAATGTAAGCAAACAGATGAAGGATGAAATTTCACAGGGGTAGGAGACCTTACATTTTATTCTTTTTTCTTTTACTCTTTATAACAACATATTTATTTTAAATTATTTATGTGTTATCCCAGGTAGGCAATAGATTGACAGACATCTTAGTTTATCAGATAAAATCCCTCAAGTTATTCATTCTAACTCCTTGCTTTCTAAGTTCAAATTACACTGAAGGGAAATTTGGATTACATTTTCGATGATCAATAAAAAAAAAGCATCAAACATTCTGAGCTGAAATCCCATCACTGCCTGTACAGGTAATAAAGAGAATCCAGTGTCAAGTTTAACACAACCACCTGATTCCTTAGGGCCATTAACAAAGTCTACTCTATTAATGGCCTTGGTTGCTAGAATTTAGGGCAGTCCTCAGGTTTAAAGAGACATTCCTCCTTCCCACCAATTTCAAAGCCCTGTAAAGGGTTATGGACTCTATCTGCAATGATAAAAATATTTAATATGAGTCAATATTATTTTAATTAGTAAAATTATTATATTTTCTATTATTTTAATTACATTAGCATGAACAAGAGACAAATCTGATTTTAATTAATAAAATTATTTTAATTAAATGAGCATGAACAAGAAACAAATCCAGATATATTTTAATCTTATGACCAAAACACAAAAAAATTATGCCATTCATGCTGCCCACCAGTAACAACTATACAAACAGACCCTTGAGTTGGAGAGTTGTCACCTGAGAGGTATAAAAGCATCATCTACCAGGAATGGTAAGAATTAACCAACAATTGATGGATGCAGCAACATGCTGTTACACTACATGCCCCTACACTGTTGCTGCTTCTACTACTACTACTACTACTACTACTACTACTACTACTACTACTACTACTACTACTAAAGAAGTTGAAATAAATTGATAAGCACAAGAAATGCAGATAGGAAAAAATACATTTGACATGAAAGAAACTGACACGGAGTTAACACCTGAAATGATAAACCTATAGCACCACTAATGTTATTTATTTTTTGCTAGAGGAGGTAAAGAACTACATAATAGGTTTTATATAGTATGTAGATCAGTACCTTATATTGATTAGCTCAAATTTCAATTGGGTTGGCTTAATTGAAACTTTCTAAGAAAACTTTCTATAAACCCATAGCTATATGTAAATCAATACAGGTGTAATATTAGTTTTTTTATTACACCACTCAAATATTTGTGCTCACAATTATGCATTAGCAAAGAAAATGTGGCTCACTTTGTCTTTGTTATTGTAAAAAGATATCACAATAAAAAAGATATAAACTGCATGCCATGGACATCCATAGAGCATCAAAGAGATGCATGGAGGATTGTAGGCAACAACAGAATGGGAGAGTCTAGAAGTATACTACTGTATCATTTATTTCTGTAGAACAATATGTTTTCAACTTCAAGATTTTTATACTCAACAACAAATGTTTTTCTTCTTTATGTGTGTGTGTCACTGTCTCCTTGCTTTGACATTGTGTGATAGTTGTAAATGAGTGTGTCACCATAATGCAAAAAGTATCCTTTGTTCCTAATATTCAGTGAAAAAATTGTTTGGTCATGAGGAACAGGTAAGACTTGGTGAGAGGGAAAGCATCAGGCTCTACAAAATCAGCCTCTTCAAATTCCAGCTAATCCATGCAAGCAAGGAAAAGTGGATATTAAAATGATGATGATGACGACGATGACGACGACGACGACGATAATGATGGTGATGGTGGTGGTAACAGTGATGACAATGAGCTGCAAAATGCAGATATCAATAATACATTTGTAAGCAACATGATGCTGGATGGTTGTGACTGGAAGGTATAGAATATGAGAGATTTGTCAAGATTGAAGATAAATAAGCTTAGTATGATTTTCAGGGTGTGCAGTATCAATTTTTATGAGAGGAAAAGAATTCAAAGAATTCAGCCAACATGAGCAAAGGAATAAGGATGCTGAGCTACAGAGATTTGTAATATGAAGAGATAACATATTTCTAGTTGGCCAAAACTAAAGATTGGGCCTCACAGATAAGATGACACAGGATCAAGAGGAGCATAAATATATTGTATTTTGAATGACCCCAACATGTTTGAGAAGGGAGAAACAAATGTTAGATAATGTTGCTGATAATGATAACACAAATATTTTGCTTTATACTAAATAATCAACTTAATATTGTCTATAAGCGCAAAATATGTTCTAAATTTGGATATCTAATAACTGTAAATAGATTGAACAAGCACAGACATGTTTTCAAGCAGTTAAATAATAAATAGTTCAATTAATTTTACTGAAGGTCAGTAATCAAATTTCCTTTACAAAGAAAATGGTCTCCTTTAAGATTTTGACAATTATATATCAATTACGAAGGAAATTTAATTAAGGAATTCCAAGCAATATCTTTAGTGATGACAGATCAAGTTACAAAGTTATAATCACCTTGTATATAACAGAAAAAAAACATACAGTTATAACAATTAGAGACTCAGATATGAAGCCAAACCAAATACTGGTTTAAAATTCAAGAGAGTAATCCAAAGATAGAAAACTCATGGTATGGTTCTTGATAAGAATTTGGAAGTTTATGAACAACAATTTCATCAGTTAATAAACCAGTAGATTAATAAGAGTAAAAGAATCACAACAATCATTGAGGAAAATATGCATCTAATACTGTATAAGACTATAATAAAAATCACACCTTCAATGTAGGAACAACAGAACTAGCTTCTTGTATTAAAAAAAAATCATTGAAAGGAAATTCTCTAAACTGATTTCAACCATGAAGGAAATGTCATATGAGACAAGACTGCTCCACAGATAAAAGGAAAATGACAGAATATATATGTGATTGTGACAGGCAAAGTGAGCTTGAACTAACATGAAATGTTTGATTTCTATCAGTCCTTAACAAAAGGCCATTCAAATAAATTATTCAATGAAAGACTAAATAAATTTACAAAGCAGAAATGTCTTCTCTCACAGAATAAATGATGACTAGAAATGTTTCCTGGGGAGAGATGCCAATTCAATGATAACTATTTCAAAAATAGTGTCAACTGATTTTAGGAAAATAAAAAGAATTGTAACACCCATGTGAACATGATGTAAAGTTACATTACTAAGTAGTCATTGCTCACAGATAATGCATCATTGTAGTAAACACTATTACAGAAATACATAGTTTTTTTCTAAGGACTTGGTTAAAATAAACAGATTTTTTCTTTCTTTCTAATGTATCCTGAACTTTCTTCTTGTGTGAGGGTTATCTTTAGGTAAAAGGAAGCATATAAGATGAAAAGCATCAAATATAAATTCTAAGATAATTCTTCACTTTGGTTAGTTCTTGTACAATAGTTTCCCCAGTTTCAGTGTCATTTGAGAAAGATAAGAGACTGTGGTTGAAATCAGAGTAAAGCTCTACTTCATTTGATATGAAGGCAACTAAACAGAATTACAATGATCAACATTAATATCATACAAATACAGAAACTTATTTCAGATGTTCTAAGATACAACATTAAAATAAGCCTCCTGACTTGTAGGTTAAGAAATTTGCTTCCTAACAACATGATTTCAGGTTCAATCCCAATGTATCGCACCTTAAGCAAGTGTCTTCTACTGAAGTCCCAGGATGACCAAAGCTTTGTGAGTTGATTGGGTAGATGAGTGTGAAATGTCTATAAAAATTTGAAAATGGAAAATGTCATTAGCTATGTGATATGAAATGGATTTAATTAGAAATCATACCTGCAAGAGAAAATACTCGCACTACATTTCTAATTAGAATATTATTGTTATTAAATTTGAGATTATATATGTGTTAAATCAAAAACATCAAGGGTTAGCAAATTTGGGAAATACAAATCTAATGTTATTTTGAGTATGATTAGAAATGGATAAACCAAAATTAGTAAGCAAGTGTCATGGATCCATAAGAGGTGGTACCTGAAATAGGTGGGAGAAGTTTTGAAATAAGCTACTTATTATCAACATAGAGAAATGATAGGAAAGAAAAAAAGCTATCATTTTATTGAACAGACTTATCTATCCTTTCATATAAATTTTTTCAAATCCTAATAGAAGGCTGATTATATGATACAGGTGAGTCATTTTATTTATTTGCATATTTATTTATTTACTTATTTTAACATCACATTGTGAGAACAATCACTGTTGTGGTTACATGTTTCCAACAGATTAATCACTGATTCATCACATTTCTGATGGAGAAAGTGACAAGGAATTGATGGAATCCCCAATGGAGAAAATGCTGCATGGTATCTTTTTATTCTCAAGTATTGTTTTGTTTTTACTTGCTGATGTTTACACTTATTATCAATATACAGTGGCAAAACATAAACATTTACATGACTTGTGGGTTAAGAAAGTTGCTTCCTAACAACATGATTTCAGGTTCAACCCCAATGCATGGCACCTTAAGAAAGTGACTTCTACTGAAGTCCCGTGATAACCAAAGCTTTGTGTTGGGTAGACTGGAAAACATAAATTAAAAAAAATATAGATGTGTATGAATGTATCTCTGTCTCCTCTCTCCACACACACATCATCATCATCATCATCGTTTATGCAATGGGACAAGGTTAATTGTCAAGACATTATCACCTAATCTAACAGAAGCTACCATCATCACTGGATGTACCTCTGTGGAAGAAATTTTCATTCCAAGAATTCCCATCAAACCAACAGACATTTGAGATCAAACGAACACAATTCCCAGTGTGACTTTGCTTTGCAATGTCTATTAACAAAGCTCAATGTCAGTCTTTGAAATCTCTCAGAGTGGTTGGCATTAGGAATGGCATCCAGCTGTAGAAACCTTGCCAGATCAGATTGGAGCCTAGTGCAGCCTCCTGGCTTTCAAGTCCCCAGTCAAACTGTCCAACCCAGACCGGCATGGAAAACAGACATTAAATGATGATGATGATGATATATATATATATATATATGTATACACACACACACACGCACACACACACACACACACATACTTTCATACGTGCAAACATATACACATGCATACATACATATAAACTTACTGGCTGCTATTTCTAGCAATGATTGTACTTCAAGTACACCTCTTTATATATATTTATAATTCTACCTATATGGTGCTTTATTCTTGCTGGATATTAATATTATTTTAATAATAATATTTATATGTTCATCATCATCATCATCATCATCATCGTTTAACGTCCGCCTTCCATGCTAGCATGGGTTGGACGATTTGACTGAGGACTCGTGAAACAGGATGGCAACACCGAGTTAAAGAAAAAGTTACTGATGCAGTCACAATATTTGAAGAAATATTACTTAAATTAAAAATCATTAATTATGTGAAAATAATCTTTAAAAATGCACAGAAAAGGCACAAATCATATGAGAGGAAGTTTCCATATTGTGAGTAATCTCTTTCACTGTTTGCACCATTTGAAACATATACGCCAAGGGGTAATCTATATGGAGAAAGTAGTTTTAGTAGCAGCATTGACTATCTCTGATTTAGTTTCAGATTAAGAATTCTTATAAAGTGTTCCTCTGTTGTCTTTCATACTTGATCATTTTCTTCCTTTATTTTGTGACAAAGAAAAAATAAAATGAATATTTAGAATTTTCCATTAGCTCAAATGTCTAGATGTTTAAAAGATGAATCTTTGAATTATTGCTTATGTACCCTAATCTCTTGTATCTATTTTGATTCTGTTTGCTTGATATAATTATCATTGCTTCGTGGACATATGATGCAGGTGATAAGAGGTTTTGCTTTATAATTTGTATTTGTATTCACCTTCAATTCTCTGACATTCTCGATTTTTTGTGTTTTGTCCCGTTTAATTATTTTACTGGTGAAAGTGTGTGGCTTAGTGGTTAGGGTATTCAGCTCATGATCACAAAGCCATGAGTTCAATTCCTGCTGATGTATTGTGTCCTTGATCATGACACTTTATGTCACATTGCTCTGGTCCACTCAGTTGGTAGAAATGAGCTGTACCTGTATTTCAAAGGGCCAGCCTCGTCCCATTCTGTGTTATGCTGAATCTCTCTGAGAGCTACATTAAGGGTACACATGTCTGTGATGCACTCAGTCACATGCATGTTAACTTCACAAGCTGGCTGTTCCATTGATTGGATCAACTGGAACCCTCATTGTCGTAACCAACAGAGTGCCAGTTTTAATTATTTTGGTCATTCCTCAATAAGAATCTCTGTATTTGTTGCTTGCACTAATTATTCTTCTTAAGGTGGTGAGCTGGTGGAACTGTCAGCACACCAGGCAAAACAGCAGCATTTTGTCCACCTCAATATTCTGAGTTCAAATTCTGTCCAGGTCAACTTTGCTTTCATAATTGCTGGCCTTGTGCCAAAATTTGAAACCAATAGTTCATCTTCGGTGATTGCTAAATATGGTTGAAATTTGTGAATGAGAGAAATCCAAGAAAGTGTGGGATGAAGAAGTGAAGAAGGCCCCCAGAGGGCATGACAAGAAAACCAAGAGGATTGGCAATTCATTGTGTTCAAGAAGACTTGTCAATCTCAGTAAGGTAAGGTCCTTTTGATTGATTGATTGATTGATTGATTGATTGATTGATTAAGTAAGTGAGTGAGTGAGTGTGTGTGTGTGTGTGTGTGTGTGTTGAAACAGAAAGAAGAATATACTTTGAATAATTTATCATGGACAAAGTAAAGAAACTACTTACATTTCTATCAAGATATGCTACCAGTTTCAATAATTTTATAAGAAGACTTAGATAAGCTGGAAGAAAAGGGAAAGTACACTGAAATAAATTAAATTAAATCAATCTTTCATGACGTCAGTTCTGGAAGTTCATGTTACCCTTACAAAATTCACATGTTAGTTTCTTTCTGATGGTTGCAATGTTGTCGTTGTAGCCACTGTCATCATTTTCGTTGTCGTGATGGTAGTAGTAGTTGCAGTAGTAACAGTTTAAGTATCAACATTTATCTTTTGTACCTTACTTGGGATGTTGTCATAAAGGAGTAGCTATTAGTATTAGTAGCAGCAATGGTGGTAGCCATAGTAGTTACTGTAGCAGCCGCACTAGCAGAAACAGCTTAGGTAGTAGTTGCAGTAGTAATGGTGGTGGTAGTGTCAGTGGTACCTGTAGCAGAAATGATAGAACTGTAGTGACAGCAGCATCAGCAGAAACCATAGTAATTTTTGTAACTGTTATCCTGTCTCTCCCATAGAGGCTTTGAAGTGGTTAGTATCTATAAAAGTTTTCTTTGTTGATGGATTTCTGTTGTATTGTGCAATCGCTAAATTATTATAAAGGGAAGATTGCAAAATTTGCTTGTTTCCTACCTGCACACATGTTTATATGTTCATGGAGTCCTATTTGTCTATATTTCGGTATCTTAATTTGTGATTTACATGCATTGTCTTAGGGAGGTTCTGGTCTCCCCTAAGTGGTTATCCCCACGTCCTGAGGATATAACTGCATAGATTAGGTTTTCAGAGACAGAAGTGAAATTATTTTTATTATGATGTATTATTCTGGTTTAAAATAGATCTCCAATCCTTGTCACAGATTTAAACATATACCACATTTGGATCTTTGACATATTTTTGCTGTTATTATTGGGGGAATTTTGGCTGTTGTTAGTATTGTTTTCATTGATTTGGACTGTCTTTTACTTTTTATCATTGTATATTTTTTAAAGATTTGGTTCATCTTGGGGCCCTTTTTCAGCATTGATTTCTGTTGGAATATGATGTTTTAAGCCTCACTGATTTTAGGATAGGTGGGAGTATTTTCTGCATTTGTTTGCCTTAATTCCTGAAAGTTGTATGCTTGGCTTGTTGTATTCTGTAATTCAGTTAAGGACAGTGGATAATTCTTTTCTAGGAATATATCAAGTCTAGTGTGATTGATATAGTCACTACTATTACAGCATCTATCACCGCTGCTGCTGCTACTAACAGCCACTTCTTAATAGTAATATCCCAAGTAAGAAGCAAAAGACAATTGCTACTGCTTAACCTGTGACTACTACTTCAATCACAATGAGAGTAATAACAACCCAGCAACTATCAGAAGGACCATGTGAATTTTGTAAGAAAAACATGCAAACTTCTAAAAGTGATATCATGAAAGGTTAATTTAATTTAGCTTGTGTCAATCTAATTTCCCTTTTCTTCCAGTATAATTAAATCATGTGATAAAAAGATTGAAGCCTGTAGTGTATTTTGATAAAAATGTGATTAGTTACTTTTGTTCATGAGGAAGATTTTGAAATGTTGGGAGATTCTTTTTGACAAAGGATCAAAAGAATCAGCTGCAGTTTGGGTGGTAAGGAAGCTTGATGGCTGTTTTGATGTTAGAGAATATAGTATTTTAGACTTTTAATGAGTGCTGTCCCTTAAGTCAGTGAAAATATCATAGATGAAGTGTGTGCTCAACTAAACAACTAGGACCTGAAGTGCTCACATGTTAATGTTGTAAAAATTACTTTATCCTAATTATTTTAATCATTAGCCACCATCATTTCAAAGAAACTTCTTTAGAAAGACATTAGCCAATGTGGATCTTAAAAAATGCAAGCAAAATGTGCAGAATTAGTACAAGTCCAGACTCATACTTTCCTACATATTGGGCCACCTTAAAGCATGGACATATTGGGTAGTTATGCTGGGGCTCTAGTAGACAAGGAATCCAATACTAATTTGTTAAGGCTTGCAGTCAATATGTAAATAATTTAAGTCCCACTGCACTGCTTTGCCAGAGAACATAATTAATTCCATTATGATGGTTTGGCCTACATACCAACATATATTTCCACAGTTCAGCATTTCTGCCTTCTTTCCACTTTTTTGAGAGGAAAAGTTTTAGTACTTGTCATTCAATACACACATTGATCATTGCCTGGTTAATGATACAGATAAATGTCCATCTAAATAGGAAACTATTTCAATCCCAGATGACCATAGTTTAAAATTCCAATTATGTATTCGAGGGACTTAAAGTGATAAAATGCCATGATTTAAATGTAAATGAAAATACTGGTTTTAAGAAATTAGGTGTTTAAACCACTTATTGGCTTCTATTATTTAACCTACTCTTATGAATTAAGCTATTTCTTGGCTTCTCTCAGTTAACACTTTTAACATCAATCTGCATGGAACTATCTCTGGTTACATGATACAAAACCTTTAATATTAATGTGTTCATTTTTAAATTAAACCCTTCCATTATAATTATGAATAAGAATGGAAATTTACTTTATGAAATTCTTAATATTTTTTTAATATTTAAAATTAATTAAAATCTCTAAACAGAGGAATGACAGTTGAGAAATAGTAATGAAATTGGTTAAGTATATTCTTCATTAACCAATGAGCATGATATTTTGTCCTTTGGTGTGGGTGGAGAGCATTCTATATGATTTCTCTGCTTATTATGACACCTGAAAGGAGACACGAACTGCAATTAGGAAAATTTTAGGAAACAGAATTATTACATGACTTAGCTTCATATCAACTTTTCCTTACTTTTCCATTTTCAGCATCATTAGAAATCAAAGTTTTGTGCCAGCAATAACTACCTGAATTCCTATTTCATTATAAATTAATACACTGTAATTATATCTATTTAAAGTAACTGTCTCAATTTTCTATAAAATTCAACTGTAAAAGAAAGAAAAAACAACAAAGACAAATCAGAATATTGCTGTCGTGAGAACACCACTCCATAATTTCAATCATCATCAACACTATCTTCCAAAGGAGAAAAAAATCAAATATGAAAACAATAATTGAAAAGTTTATATTATACTTCTTCCAATTTGAATATCTGGCTGAAAATGTATTTATCACATGGTGAAGGAATTTGGTGCGGTAAATTTTCCCTTAGTACTTGTTAACATATACAGTAAGAATTCAACTTTTGTACTTGTGTGTGTTTTGATTATTGAAAACCTAATCATATAGAAAGAGTTCATATAAGTAGTCAGATATATGTCAGTATTTCTAAAGACATGAGTATTTGTATCAAAATAGAAACATATAGATATTTAAAAAAGAAAATAAATATTGTTTAGCATATAGTTTCCAATGTAAAAAAAAAATTATAATAAAAAGAGAAAAAATGGATTTGAGTGAGTGAGAGGAGTGGGGAAGGTTAAATTTATGAATGCATTTCTGCCATATAATTCACACGCAATGCACTGCAGTCTCTGCAGCCTTGGCAGTCTCTGCGTCTTTAAGTCATTCATGCATCAAGGAGTTAAGATTTTCATTCAGATGTCTATGATGACAGATCTTGTTTCTGTGAAATACTCAAACAGCAAAAGATGGAGAGCAGCTGGAATACACCAAAGTTTGAAGAATGCTTACAGTAAAGGTAAGTGCACATAGATTAGTCGATGTCACATATTGATGCCAGCTTGTGAAACAGTAAGGTGTCTTTATCTGAAAATCTAAAATATGAGTTGTATTTCTGTATCAGAAAGCTGTGTAAGAAGAATATCAAAAACAAAAAAAAGCAACTGAATATATTTGCAAAAATAGATGGGAAAAAATATAAAAAATGAGAAAAAAAGAACCATATAAAATATAAACAGATTGAAATCTTATCAAATAGCAAAAGTAAAATGTTTATGGTATTCTGACAGAAATAAATTCCTATGTATTCTTTTATCAGTTTTAGCTTACAGCAAGAGAAGTAAAAACAAACAATATCAAAAAGTGTTGAAAAATATGTGTGCATTCAAAAGAAGTTGTAGTAAAATTAAAAGAAAATAAGTAACTGTTAATTTTTAATTCATCCTTTATTTATAGAAGGAAATAGGAGAACATAATTTCTTACTGTGCTTATATGTGTCACAAATCTGATAGGAATGTTATTTGAATAAAGAATTAACTGGTTTTATCTTAGGTTAGTACACTAGTTATATAAGTTTTAAACAAGTGCTATCTATTTTCTGTTAATTAAATTCTTTGCATAAGTTAATATATAAAGGTTATGTACAATACTATAGCAAGTAAAACTGTCTATGAATTACTTCCTCTATCTCTCTCTTTCTCCCTCTACCCCCAACCCCTACCATCATGGTCTTGATGTGGGAACTAAAACAAATCAGAGAATCATGTATGTGTGTGTGTGAATATGTAAGATAGATAAATAGATAGATAGATAGATAGATAAATAAATAGATAGATAGATGGATAGAGATTTGCACGGATATGGTTATGGACTCAGAAGGTTACTTTGATGTCTTTTACTCAAGCTCCAGTCTGACCAAAGCCTTATGAATGAAATAGACAAAACTTCTCTGTAAATCTGTTCTGTGTATACATGTATGTATAAACTGAAGGTACTAATGGTTAGTATATTGAGATAACTATCATGAGATTGTGAGTTCATTTTCTGGATAATTTGATGGCATTATGTCACAGTGCGCTGAAAGAATCGTTAGCACAACCAGGCAACCATGTTTACATTTTGAGTTCAAATTGTACTGGGGTCAGCTTTGCCTTTCAGTCTTTCAGGACTGATGAAATGAGTACTAGTTGAGCACTGGAGTCAATGTGGTTGGCTTTACCCCATCATCGAAATTGCTGGCCTTTTGCCAAAATTTGAAACCATTCTGTCATTTAGCAAAATACTTTATCTCACATTGCTCCAGTCTACAAAGCTGAAGAATGAATACCAGCCAAGTACTGGTGCAGCTTTTTCTCCCAACAGCTTGCACATCTTCAATATTCTGCTGGGATTAAGAGTGGGAGGCTCAAAAGGGTGCCTGTGTGTGTATGCAACTACGTAGGCACCTAAAACAATGTGAAAAGCATGTTACATACTAAACAGGTCATGTTCATCTGCAAGTCATGGCTATGATTTGCATGTGTGCGTGTGTGTGTGTGCACATGCACTCATGTGTATGTATGAATGCATGTTCTCATATATGACATTGTCAGCTTTTATACTTAACCTACTTGAAAAACTGCTGTCAGTGTTTATGCCTGGTAACTTGTGGTGTAATAAACATAGTTATGAAATAATAACCAAGCTTAAAATGTATAAGTGGTCTAGAGATTAGGATTCCTGGCTTTCACCTAGGTGGCCCTGGCTCAATCCCTGATGTAGGAATTTGTTATTTAACAGCACTCACCCAGCATGGCTGCAGCTCTCCAGCTGAAACTTGTAATGATAAAGACAGAAATATTACTAGTATCAATATCAATGATTAAAATCATTCCAAGCAGAACCCTAGTATGGACACGGTCTAATGGCAGAAGCAAGATACTTTGCACATGCTCATTCCTTAATGAGTGTTTCACATCCATTTTTCTATGGAGCATGAGTTGGATTATACATATTGAGGCAGATTTTTATATCTCGATGTTCTTCCTGGTGCAATCTGTTCTCCAGGTAAGATGGCATAACAAAGAGTAAGTATTGAGTATACTCTGTGAAATAATCTAATGGTATAACATAATCCAGGGAAGGATCCCACTCCTCTAACACTCTTTTACAAACAAACACAAACACAAAGACACACACACATAAATGCATATATACATAGTTATATATCTATCTATCTATCTATCTATCTATATATATATATATATATATATATATATATATATATATATATACATACATACATACATATATACATAGTTATATATATCTATCTATCTCTCTCTCTCTCTATATATATATATATGTATACATACATATACATATATATATATATATATATATATATATATATGTGTGTGTGTGTGTGTGTGTGTATACACACCTCCTGGGGCTTAAAAGCTACAGTAGCATTCACCCTTAGGGCTTAGCCGCATTTAAGTGGGGAATATACTTCACGTTGTCGTGCAGTTACTGTATATACCTCGTTCGGAGATTTAACATATATATTTATTTATATATATATATATATATATATATATATATGATGGGCTTCCTTTTAGTTTCTGTCTACCGATTCCATTCACAAAGCTTTGGTTGATCCGAAGGCTATAGTAGGAGATACTTACCAAAGGTGCTATGCAGTGGGACTGAACCTAGTACCATGTGATTGGGAAGCAAGCTTTTTACCAAACAGCCTGTCTAAGCACTCTCTTGTCTTAAAAACCACAAACTTCCAGTTAGTGATCAAACACATGAGCTACACATATGTTTCTTTCTTCACTCTCTGTTCCTATCTCACTTTCCTCTTTCTACATTCTTTCTCTTCTCTGGACTTTTCTCTTGGACTCTGCCCAAAATATCGTACATTTTCTCTTAACTTTATAACATTTTCTTCTAGCATCAAACTAATAATATTCACAGTGAATGTCCCTTGAACTTTAGTTACTTTTGTATATGAAATCATCGTTTATATTATTGATAAAGTCAAACCTCACACATCTAAAACAAAACTAAGGGTTATTTTGCAATAAAAAGGTAAGCAAGATGCAGAATAATATTCACACACACACATGTACACTCAGACAGACATGCACACACACACACACACACACACACACACACACACACACACACACACACACACAAGCACACACATATTAGACTTTTCTGTGTCCATCTGCCAATATTACTCACAAGGTAGTGTTTAACCCAAGGCTACAAAAAGAAGATATTTATTCTTGCGTCATATAGTGGGACTGATCCCAAACCTTGTACTTTGTAATCACACCGACATAGTTTTGCGTGTATATGTATATATCTGTGTGTGTGTGAGTACATGGTATATGTGTATGTGTATACAGCTGAAAACAACGAAAAGTGTACTCAATACATCTGATAGAGTTTATCTTTCATCATTTGTTTCAGTCATTGAGCTGTTGCCATGCTAGAGTGCTGCCTGGAAGGGCTTTAGTCAGACACATTGACCTCAGTACTTATTTTTAAATCAGAGACTTTTTCTACTGTTCTCTATTGCAAAACCACTAAGTTACAATGACATAAACAAACACCTGTCGTTACATAGTGGTGGGAAAGAAGCATAAGATACCCACACACATACATGACAGGTTTCTTTCAGTTTCCATCTACCAAAATCTACTCACAATGTTTTGGTTGGCCTGAGGCCACACAGTAGGACTGAACCTCAAGCAATGTAGTTGAGAAACAAACTTCTTACCACACAGGCATACTTTTGAATAGTATATGATTTTTTTTCTCTGGTTATCTGAACATTACATATTAGTCAGATCATTCCTGGAGTGAGTCATACCAGCATAGACTGAGTGATTGCCTTGTGTAAAGCTCCAAATAGCAAGAAAGCAAATCATATTTGCACAAATATATGAACATATAGAAAGATTAAAGAGAAAGGAATGGGAATAGAAGGATTTTCTTAACAGAATGCTTTAGAAACAATTTTTCATTTCTTCCTCAGCAGTTTTTGGGTAAAGCATAGGAAAGGGTCAGCAGGCATCAGAAATCACATCAATAGCCTTGGGAACTAAACTGGGATATAATTTTTATCTTCATGCATAGCAACATTAGAATTCCAAGGGCTTTTCTGAAACCTGTTTGTTGGCTATAATTATTGCTGGACATGAATCTAGCTTGTACAAGAATGGGTAAGAAGAGTTTTAGTGAGCCATTACATCAATTGACAATAAAGTCTTTTGTCTTTCAATGCAAAAGGAAGACTGTCGGAATCTTCAGTAGTCTAACATGCCAACAGATATGGGAAAATGCCATTGGAGTTAAATGCTGATCTGCAAAGGATGTAGAGAAATAAATTTCCTATAATAAGATGAATAGGGATCATTTAACTCACACGAAGAGAAGCATGGAAGATGAAAAGGCAAGTGGAAATTAAAGATCTGCTGACGTGTGTAAAAGAGACAAATGAGCCAGTATGAACTAATGTGATGAGATTGGATGATATCTAAAGGGAGTATTGACTACAATAGTTGCCAGTAACAGAAGATATGTTGCTGAAACCTTTAGGAGCAGGGAAAGTTTGCCTTGATAACAGCAAGTGCTCACAGACAAGTGGACAAAACATCTATACTGGTGACAAAATCAGACAACTCCTTCTTACTGAGAGCAAGAGACTAAGTTATGATGATGATGACAACTATGATTGCAATGACAACTGCAATGATGACAATGACAACGATAAGGATAATAGTAATGATGACGATGATGGTGGTTACAACAATGATGGTGACAAGGATTCTGTAAGGAATGTAATTGGAAGAGCTAATTAAATAATGAATTCTAAAATCAGTACAAGATCACAGATTTTGGGGAAAGAAACATTCAATTCAATTAGCCCAAGTACTTGACTTAGCTTATTAACTCCAGAAGAAAGGAAAGCAAATTCAGCCAGGATAGAATGCAGAATGAAAAGCTCCATAATTAAACACTACTAAGTATTTTGTCTACCTCTCAAACAATTCTGCTAATCTACTGCTTTCTGTTTTTCTAATAACTGGGCAAATGTTAAGAACAATACTATAAACAGTTGGATATTTTATTAATAACACCTTTCCTAACAATTATGCAGATCCATTGCACCTATGTGACTAAGGCTAAGAAGAGCAGAACATACTTGGCAGTACTTCAAAAAGGAAGTAAGAATAACTAATAGTGAACAGTTATACCTCTTATGTATGAGGCAGATATCTGCATTCACATATTTAAAAATAATTATATACTGGCATTTTAGAGATTATACAGGTAAAATGATGGGGTGTAGTTGGAATTTGGTTTCATACAAATTTTAGTATTTGTATGCAGGTGTGGCTGTGTGGTAAGAAGCTTGCTTCCCAACCACATGGTTCCAGGTTCAGTCCCATTATGTGGCATCTTGGGCATGTATCTTTTGTTATAGCTTCAGGCTAACCAAAGCGTTGTGAGTGGATTTAATAGAAGGAAACTGAAAGAAGCCCGTTGTACATATATATGTATGTATGTATGTATATATACATGCATATATGGGTACAGGCCATCACCAACAGTGCAAATAACATGAAATACACAAACAACAAGGAAAAATGGAAAACAAGGCAAGTAAACACAGAGAAAGGACCCTTCATCAGTTGTTGGCTGTATCTCTACTCCTCATTTTGAGCATTCAATGACAATATGGTTAGATAATATCCTAAGATGGTGAAGTTTTGGAAATCGTCTTTATTTAGTACCTAGTAGTTATGTTATTTTCCTTGAAATCGGAGGTTATTTGAAAATTCACAGGGGGTGCTTCACCCCCTTTAAACCCCCTAATCACAATGAAAGGTAAATTTTATGTAGCTCATCATCTTTCTCGTAAAATTTTACATGAGAATACATACTTTGTCTCTCTGTATCTTTTATTCCCTTTCGTCCTATCGATGTACAGACACACAGACATTCAGCTTTATTATATAGATGTATTGTTTACAATTTATTATTCAATTGAACATGATGCATCCATTTCCAAGTAAATTTACATATGTATATATATGCTAGTTCACAAAACATTCCTTCAGAATCAGATTTCAAAGGGTATATATATATATATATATATATATATATATATATATATATATATATATATATATATATATATATATGCAGGGTGCAATGGGTAAATTGTCACCATTGTGATTTTACACATGTGCATTGTTTATTTTGGGGTTTGTCAACTACGCAGTATGGTAGGGGCAGTTGGGCACCATCTGTGAGAAAGTCAGCATGATGATGCAATTCACTCTGCCATAAAAGTAGAAATGACATGCTGTACTGCTTGGCAGTCGTGCTAGAAGCTCCAATACAAATATTTCAGAGTGTTTGGAGTGATCACTAGTTATGTTGACGTCATGCCTCCATTCAACTTCTCACATGGCCTTAAACTTGACACGAAGGCCTACGTCAAGTGCCTGGAGGTGGTAGTGCACCCCTGGGTCAAGAGGGTGGCTGCTGGAAGACCTTATGTCTGGCAACAGAACTCTGCACCATGCCACACAAGCAGAAGAACCCAGTCCTGGCTGTCAGATGAACCCAGTCATGGCTGCAACCACATCACTCCTAACATCTGTCCACATAACTGTCCAGTCTGCAATCCCCTTGATTATTACGTGTAGGGTGCAGTTGATTGAGAGACTGACAAAACTTCTTAACAACACCAAAGATGAACTGAAGGCAAGGATTATGGCAACATACATCAACTTAAATGGGGAGAGCATCCAGAAGAGCTGCAGGAGATTCCAAAGTCATCTGAAGGCTGTGGCTGAAGTGAATGGTGATTTCATTGAATGAATTTACTCTTTAGTATCTCAAGATATTTCTATGTAATTTTGGTAAATATATCTATTAAAATGAAATGTTAGTGTTATTTTCATTTTTGCATAATTTAGATGATAATTTATTCACCACACCCTGAATGTATGCATATCATCATCATCATCATCATCGTTTAACGTCCACCTTCCATGCTAGCATGGGTTGGACGATTTGACTGAGGACTGGTGAAACCGGATGGCAACACCAGGCTCCAATCTAATTTGGCAGAGTTTCTACAGCTGGATGCCCTTCCTAACGCCAACCACTCAGAGAGTGTAGTGGGTGCTTTTACGTGTCACCCGCACGAAAACGGCCACGCTCGAAATGGTGTCTTTTATGTGCCACCCGCACAAGAGCCAGTCCAGGGGCACTGGCAACGATCTCGCTCGAAAACCCTACAAAGGCCAGTCAGGCGGTACTGGCAAAGGCCACGCTCATCTCGCTCGAGAATCCTCATGTGTCACCCGCACAAGAGCCAGCCCAGGGGCACCAGCAACGATATATATATATATATATATATATATATATATATATATATATATATATGTATATATACACACACACATATGTGTGTGTGTGTGTGTATGTATTTATGTATTATGTGTGTGTGTCTTTGTGTCAGTATATGTCCCCGCCTCTACCACTTGGCAACCGATGTTTATGTTCCCACAACTTAGCAATTTGGCAAAAGAGACTGATAGAATAAGTACCAGGTTTAAAAAAAAACTAGCACAAAAATTGAAGGTGGTGCCCCAGCATGGCCACATTCTAATGGCTGAAGCATGTAAAAGTTAGAAGTTATTAGTGATATTCGCTTGGGTCTGTTAGTTTGATAAAGGCTCAATAAGAATTGCATTTATGTAACACGTTGCATCAGAAGGATGAAAACAATTCTACAGCTGCCAAATGCAATCAAAGATGAGTTGGCAGCATGTATCATGCTGGTTAATCGTTTCAAATGTCCAGGTAGTCAAGAGCAGATACAGAGATTGTCTAAGTCCTGCCACCCTTGACCTAACGGAACATCTAGTATGTAACAAATGGAAGCAGAGAAGGTTTCATCAATCCTGGCCAAAATCCTTTATCTATCAATCCTGTTAGGATAAAAGGTAAAGAGTTGGTCTCAGCAGAACTTAGAGTCAGAATGAGAGAAGTGGGGGGAGAGAGAGGGAGAGATAAGGAGAAGGTGGAAGTATGAGGGAGGGAAAGATTGAAGGAGGAAAAAGGAGAATTGGCTGAGAGGGGAAGAGAGGGAATGAAGGGGGAGAGTGAAATATGAAGAGGAGGGAAGAGGGAAGAGATGGGGAGAGAGACATAGAGAGATAAGGAAAGTGGGAGAGGAGAGAGAATGAAAGTGAAAGTTGGTTTCAGCAGGATTTAAACCCAAATTGCTAGAAGCCGGTAATATATACACCACAATTGTGCCACCTGGAACTAAACAGCTGAACCTACACACACACACTGCATGGTTAATATCTATGAACATTACCAGTAAGCACCTACTCATCCAGGAAATTCTGCTTTCATTTAGAGTCTTATATGGCTTGCATATTCACAATGGAAAAAGAAACCTTTTTATTTACTTCAACATATATCCATACACTTTAGAATAAAATTGGCAGAAGATCACCTATCTAACCACACACATTCTACTTATTTTTGCAGATATGCTAAATATTTCAAAATATTCTCATACTATTCATATGAATTATAACTGCAATGAGAGAAAAACAGAGAGAGAGAGATATTTGTTTGAATAATTTTGTTTTCTTGTTATGTGATTTTCAAGTATTTTCAACAGTGTTAACTCAGTTATAGCTGATGTCATTCTTTCTCTCTCTTACTCTCTCTCTCTCTCTCTCTACTGTAACTACACTCAACATATATATTTATATCTTAATCATTCAGAAAAATCTCTTACCACCCTTTTTCCCTTCCTCTCATTCTTTCTATCTATCTGTCTCTCTTTCTCTCTCTCAATTTCTTTCTGTCTTGCTCTATTTCTCTCTCTATTTCTCTTTCTCCTATCCCCGTGTCACTCTCACCATCCTCCCCCCCCCCCTTCACTGAAGGAAGTCAAAGTTAGGTACACCATGTATTTTAAACATTTGGATGTTACAGTATAGATTGCATAAATCTTATTGATTACTACATCACTGGTTATGGATTGCATACAACTGTTTAACTATGGAAAACCCTAGCGTGACTTGCTTCAAAAATCTGCTATTGGATTTTGTTCAAGTTTTACAGGGATGCGAGAAATGACTGAAAGACATCTTGGCATATTGTTTTGTTTTTGTTTTCGTCAGTTTTTTTTCATAGCTTTATGCTTCATATCATGGGATAGGAAATAAATACAAGGATGTTATTTTTTCTTTCTAAACCTTGATTTTTTTTTTTGAGAAATAAAAACTAAAAATTGACAGATGAGAAAAATTTTGTAATATGTTGATGCTATTATAGGATTTTATGTCAAGGCAGGAACATATTTATTAAATCTTCTATGTAATAAATCCATGGACTGTTAATATAAATTCTTGGGACCGTGTAAAAAAAAAAAAGACATTGTAAAATATTACCTATGAAATGAATATTCCAATATTTTAATAATAAATTACATCAAAATAACACATGATGTAATGAATGGTACAAAAATAGAAATGTTACATTAAAAAGATAAATTGAAGTTGACTGAGTGACTATTAAAACACTCTTACTACTGCTAAATAAATAATTGAATTATTAGTCATTTATGAAGTTATTTGTTATTATTAAATTATTAATTTCATTAATCTGAAGGAAATATTTTTCAGTGATATAATAAAGTGAAGTATCTATGAATACATTGAGTTAATATACTATATTCATTATGAAACTAAAAGATGCAATTACAATTCATTCGATCAATGATAATGATAGTAGCAATTAGCTGAGTCATTAAGATGATGGTTTGCTAGCCAAAAGGTTAATGGTACATATGGCTTGAATTTAGTTATGGCCTATAAGTTGGTGGTGAAGAATACCATATTCTAGTGATTTGGGAGTTGGGTTTTTTCATTCCTCTGATCCTTTGGTCTGTGACTGGTACTGAGTGATTAAGCTACTGGAACATGGAATGACAGTATTAGAGTTTTTAAGAAAAGATAAGGAGATAATGGAAGATTCATGAAATGCAGTATGGATTTATGTTGGTAACAGGAATGTCTGATGCAATTTTTATTGTAAGTCAGTTACAAGCAAAGTAAAGAGATAAGAGGAAGTTCTTTCTTGCATTTGTTAATCTGGGGAAAGCTTTTGACTGGGATCCAAGAAAAGAGGTAACACAGGTATAAAGAGAGAACTAGAGGAATAAGCAGTTGAAATAGTGTTGACAATATATGGGATACAACAGTAACAAGTTGAAGTAAATGTTGTAGTGCA
This sequence comes from Octopus bimaculoides, assembly GCF_046866305.1. Lineage (NCBI taxonomy): Eukaryota > Metazoa > Mollusca > Cephalopoda > Octopoda > Octopodidae > Octopus > Octopus bimaculoides. The sequence goes on along the minus strand of NC_142931.1, from coordinate 70,136,306 downwards.
TCAGGAGTTTGTATTGGGCCCACTACTCTTTGTAGCTGTGAAAATATTGACCTGAAGCATAGCAGAGGGTTTACTATGTTAACAGATGTCCTCATGTTAATAGCAGAGATTGTTGATGAAGTGAAGATGAATAGGTGAAAAGTATGTATAAAAGCATAATGTATGTTGGTGGATATCAGGAAGATGATCATAAGTAATAAAGCACATGGTAAAATGTAAAGATTAGAAAAGTAGCCATTTGCAGTGAGCAGGAAGGCTGTTGGAGCAAGCACTTTTAATAGCACAATATGTATTCAAGGGTAACAGATTTGCTGAAAATATAACAATGCGAGGTGGATATATATGAATGTGGCAGTGATGTTTAAGTATGTGGTATGCATGGAGCTACAGATAAAGGAAGAGTTGATTTGAAAATGGTGCGAAGATGGAAAGAGTAAATTTATGTTGTTACCCAGATGGCATGTTAAATGGAGAAGGCAAAGATTTGGAGAGGATAACTGGAATGAGATGCACATGAAAGAAGTTCTAGAAACTGAGTTGTGAGCTAACAAGAAGAGGAGTAGTACTGAAGCTAAAAAGTAAGTTGTATGCTGCATGTGTAAGAAGTGCCATGGTTTATGAGAGTGAAACATGGGTAATGATTGTGGAAAAAAGTAAAGGAAGAGAAATTTAGGAAACCATGGCTAAAGATGATGTAAGAGGAAATGAAGACAAGGGAGTTGGTGCAGAGAGATGTAGAGTATAAGGGAAAAGTTTATTATGATGTCTGAAAGGCTGACTCCTACTTTAATGATGATATTAATAATAGCTTACTGTTAGCACAAAGCCACATTTGTAGTGACATGGAGTATTGAATCAGCCACAGTAAATAAGTGGTATTTGTTTTTGTGTTTTATCCAGTATGACTGACAAGTAAACTTGACCTTAATGTTTGCATTATCATAACACTCCAACAACTCATCCTCATCCATCCTTTGTCACTTTAGTCACTGACTTACTATCAACATACATTCCCTATGTTTATATTTCTGCAACTTGCACTCCTCTCCTAACACAGATATTTTCAGTACAATGCTTTAAGATTTAAAAAACAAAAGTTCCTTTTTCTTCATCTCATATTGTTCCCTGAACATTTGGCCCACCTAAACACCTAGTCCTTTTCACATCTACAAAAAGTCCTCTATATCTTTTCTGCATATACCTTAAAATAAGCTTACTACATATTAAAATCCTACCAACTTCCTTCCTGCTTATTATTCAAAACCACTTTCCATATAGCACTGAAGAAAATTTGTATTGTGTTATTAAGTTACTAACCAATAATTTTGTCTATAAATGCTCGATTAGTTTCTTAGTTTTAGAAAATTCTTTGTATAATATGACAACATACAGAAACAAGATTAAAGAGAACAAAATCGTTTGTATATGTATATGTATATGTATATATGCATGTATGTATATTTGTATGTATGCATTCATGTATATATGCTTTTAAAAGTACATGAGAATCGGATAACTGTCTAAATACACCAATACATACAAGCAACCAGTCCCCTTATGAGTGGTCAAATGTTAAAATCTGATTTCTCTGTTTGTTTTACATTGAATTACAACCATTAACCAATAAAATAAGGTAGGAATATTTCTTATAAGATTTAGCAATTAATTGTTTAAAGTAATTTATATTTTTCTGCTTCTTCATAAAACATAAAGCATCATAGATTTTTTTTCCTTTTTTACATGTTCCATCTGTCTTCATAAATATTCTGAGAAGAAATTCTATTGTCGCCAGATTGTCTAGTTATCCTGAACTTGTAATTTCAAAGTTGAAGTGTGAGGTGAAAATTAAGAAAATAAAGAGAAAAAAAGCAAAAGCATTCAATATTGATGTAAACAATGAAAAAATGCCAAGATAGATTTTTTTTTATCGTTGCATTATCATTTACATATCAAGTTGCTTTGGTTTTAAATTAATTAAAAGTTGAAATTTTGTATTGGTTAATGTCCAATATTTTACTTTTATTTAACATCAACAAGCAAGCACTAAAAAAAAGAGAACATTGAAAATAAATATGAATTTGGATTTAGTCATTGAAATGTCTACAACAAAATAAAAAAAAGTTCATCTTTAAAATGTGCATATATATGTGTATATTTGTTTATGTATGTGTACATGTCACACTGCAATTAATTTGTTCTAACAATATTTTGCTTTTTAAGTTTTAAAATATTAATTTTAAAAGTATACATTTATATTAATCTAATTCTTCTCAAATCCTAACCACTCTTTTCTGTCAGAAGTCTATAGAAAAATTGCACTCTAGCATTGAAATTTTTTTGTAAATTAAAATATTGAAATTACATCTTGTACACAATATTCACATTGGACATATATACGAAATAATGATAATAATAATAATAATACTAATAGTAATAATAATATTTCCTCAAACACATTTTCAGAATTAATTGGAAAGCTTTTTTTCTTTTTCTTGTAAATGAAGACCTGGTCTCATTCACTAGATCCTAAAAGCCAGAAGCTTGATTATTAATTGGCATTTGAAATTAATATCAGGTATATATTTGAATCTGGGCAGATTAATATAAACAACTGACATGGTATAATACTATTTGTAATTATTGGATACAATCAATTTATATATTAAAGAGAAAAATTTTGTTGTTGTTTTGCTTTCAAATTGTATTTAGTTTGTGTCATGCAGGAATATTAATTATCATCACCACGATTAATATTCATAATGTCTGTATAGTAACATCCCTGAAGACTGGTTCTTTCAATGTGTCTGTGCCATGACACTTGTTAATTTCCATGTGACCTTGGTTTTAAGTTCCTGCTAGGTCACATTGGGTTAATTTGTTTTTCTCATGTAAAACGAAAAGACATTAAGTGTGAGTGGTGTCAGTGTCAAATTCAATTCCTTTAAAACTTGTCTTTATTTTATTAATAACAAAAATATTTATTAGAAGAATTGCTGAACACTTTTCATAATAATTTATAGTTATTTGATTACCTTCATACGTTTCTTTTTAAAAATTTTCTGATGATACTTCCAGTGATAATTCTGGTTTTCTTTCTCTATCTCCTTCTTTCACCATCTCTCCTGTCCTCTCTCTCTTCCTTCCTCTCTCTCATCCTCTTCCGTCTTCTCTCTCGCTGTCTCTCTGTCACTTTTCAATATTATTGTTTGTTTCTAATTTAGGTACAAGGCCAGTAGTTTTAATGGCAGGAGGCTAGTCACTACTATCAACCTCCGTACTTCACTAGTGCTATATTGTATTGTCTACCTAAAGCAGTAGTTCTAAACCAGGGTCAATATGGCCTCTGAGGGTCCACATAAGATTTTTGGTGGTCCATGCAACAGAATACTAAATTGGGGATTGCAATAGTGTTTTAAGGACCCCTGAAAAAAATTTGGTCGAGATGTATGTATTGGTATGGATTGCAAGAAACAGCTAGGTCTTCTTCTCTAACATTTTACATTGATCAATCTACACAAGTTAATGAGTGAAAAACAAAATAGGAATTTTCAAAGAAGTATCTTAAAAACTAGTTTTTAAACATTGAATGGCTATGGAAGTCCACCAGAATAAAATAGTAATCAAGGGAGTCCATAGATGAAAAAATTGTTGAAAACCACAAACCTAAAAGATAAGAGGTAAAGTCAATCTTGATGGGATATGAAGCATGAATGTAATGAATCAGAAGAAAATGTGAGGCATTGTGTCTGATACTCAAATGATTCTATCGATATATTGTCCTTTTTCATCTTTCTATATAATAATCCTTTACACAATAGGGACAAGGCCTGAAATTTTGTGGGAGGAAGATAAGTCTATTTCATCAACCCCACCCCCTGTACTTGATTGGTAATTACCATATTGACCTTGAAAGGATGGAAAGGCAGATTTAACCCTAGTGGTATTTGAGCCCAGAACTTAAAGCTGGAAGAAATGCAGCCAAACATTTTGCCCAGCTCTCCACAATTCTGCCAGCTCACCATACTTCCTTCCCATATGAGGATGATGATGATCATCATCATCGATCAACGTCCATTTTTCATGCTGGCATGGGTTGGATGGTTTGACTGAGGTCTGCAGAGCCAGCGGCTGCACCAGGCTCTGATCTGGTCTGGCAGAGTTTCTACAGCTGGATGCTCTTCCCAATGCCAACCACTCCGAGAGTGTAGTGGGTACTTTTTGCATGCCACAGAACTGTAGCTCCTCCTCCCTATCATCAAATTTCTCTGTAAGGATATCCCTAAATCTCTGACCATTTGAAGGGTTCCTAAGCTTCCAAGTCCTTCTTTTCCAGATTGGTCTGGTTTTTGGCATTCTTCTGACCTCGAGTCTAAAGTCACTAATTACTAGTCTATGTTGGGTGGGTATATTCTTCACTAGGGAAGGTATTTATATTCAAGAGCAACCATGCATTTTGCTGTCTAGTGAGAATGAAATCAATCTGGCTAGCAGAGTTACCTGATTGATAGGTTATCAGGTGGCTAGCTGGTTTCTTGAAGTTGGTGGTGCAGATCCATAGGTTATTTGCATCGCAGAACTCCAGGAGCCTAGTTCCTTCTTCATTTCTGGTACCAACTCCATGGCCTCCATGTACACCATGGAAGATACCAGATCGCTGCCTGACATGCCCATTAAAATCTCCAGCCACAAAGATGAGATCATTGTCATTCATCTTATCTCTTGTATGCAAAATACATTAACACACCTCCATTCAAGCACCTCTACAATCTCACTAGACCTACCTTTCAATGTACCTAGTTTTAGAGTGCTAACTCTGAAAACTGGGAAAGAGATATGGGAGGTAACACTGGAAGGAGAGATGTTATTCAGTACCTGACAAGAAGGATCCCGTGAATGTTTGGTAACAGGCATCATAATAGTTGTTCTTGCTTTTAACCTACCATCATTCAGACATGTTTGGGTTGTTAAGGTTGTTACCTCTAATGGTGGTGGTGGTGGGGGAGTGAGGAAGTATTGTATATGAAAATGTTTAGGGCATTGTAAACATAAGCATTATGAGCCTTGTGGGAGAAACGTTACTGATTTTGCAAGAAAAAGGTAAGTGGGCTACTATCTGGCTTAGTTAGTCTAAGGATAGGTGGAGAGAGAGGAGAGGGCAGCAAGATTACCAATAGAGGAGGAGAAAGGGGAAGGGCAACTGGATGCCCAGTAAGCGAAAGATTTCCAGTGGGAGAGAGAGAAAGAGATTTCCGGTAAGAGTGAGAGGGAGAGATTTCCGGTGAGAGAGAGAGGGGGGAAGAAAGAGAGAGAGAGAGAGGAAGGGAAAGAAAGAGAGAGAGGAAGGGAAAGAAAGAGAGAGAGAGGAAGGGAAAGAAAGAGAGAGAAAGAAAGAGAGATTTCTGGTATTGGTGGCAGGGGTGGGAAAGGGTGCTTGTCATTATTTACAACACATTATATACAAGATATGCTAACTCACAGTATACATTGCAAATTATATTAAATACTAGCTGGCCCCATGCTGTCAAAAATAATGGCTAATTGTAGTATTTTATATATAAATAAGGTAAAAAACTAGGTTTTTAGCTTCATAATTCTCTTATTACCAAATTTTTGGGGAAAAATCTATCTGTAACTAACATCCCTTGACTGCTTGTTTCCTTCAAAAGAATTTTAAAGTTTTCCATCCTTCTTGTACAACTTAAGGCCACATAAAGCTAGCCGTGACTAAATACAGGAGCTAGCAAGTAAATCCAAAATACACAAAGTTGGAACACTGTTTGATTTTTTTTTTTCAGTGTTTAATGTTCACCATTCCACTTCCATTGCACACAAACATTCATGTACCTTTTACATACTCATGCATATACTCACACAGAGTTGAAATGGTATTTGATTTATTTTCACTGTATAATTTCTATCATTCTACTACCAAGAATTCCAGCACCCCTTCCTTTCTCACTCATTTGTTGTGATGGAGAAAAACTAAAGAGCATTATTATAGTAGATAGGTGCATGTGTAGCTGTGTGGTAAGAAGATTGCTTTCCAACCACACAGTTCTATGTTCAATCCCACTGTGTGACACATTGGGCAAGTGTCTTCTAATATGGCCTGGGGCTAACCAAAGATTTGTGAGTGGATTTGGTAGATGGAAACTGAAAGATTCCCATCATATGTGTGTGTGTGTGTGTATCTTTGTGTCTGTTTTTGTCCCATGGCACAGCTTCACAACCAGTGCTGATGTGTTTACATCCCTGTAACTTAGCAGTTCAGCAAAAGTGACCAATAGAATGTGTACCAAACATGAGACAAAAATAAGTACTGGGGTTAATCTATTCAACTAAAATTCTCCAAACTGGTGTTCCAGCATGACCACATTCCAATGACTGAAACAAGTAAAAAACAAAAGATAAAAGATTGACCAGTCAATGTCTTAAAATCACTGAGCATAATTTCATTTAACATCTATTTTTCATTGTAATCATGGCTTAGATGGGAAGAAATTAAGGTTGGATTTTTACAGTTGAATGCATTTCCTGTCATCAAAGGATTTTCAGTTTAGTGAAATTTGCAAGTGCAAGAAATGTTTACAAACGTCACTGGTTGCAGCATACCTGCAAACAATGATATTACCATTTGTAACTGGTGTTAGCTTCTGTTGCCATAACTCAGAGTAGTTTTGTAAACATTCACACTCACATGCACACATATACACACAAGCACACAAATATATATCTTTTATTATATATTCTTTTATTCTTTTATTTGTTTCAGTCATTTGACTGCAGCCATGCTGGAGCACCACTTTTAGTCAAGCAAATCGATCCCAGGACTTATTCTTTGTAAGCCTAGTACTTATTCTATCATCTCTTTTGCCGGTTCTTCAGACATGAAATACATAAGGATGCCACTTGGATAAAGATGTATCAAGCAATCTAAGGGGAAAGAATCTATAGAAGAGAAAGAGGTGAAGGCTTATCCCCAGAAGATTTTGCACTTAGGAAATGGCAGAGAAATCAAAAAGGGGCAAGGTACAGTCCTGGGGAAAACCTATCCAACCATCCCAACATAGAAAGAAAAAAAAAATGGATGAGAACATTGAATTTTGTTCCCCTGAACAGAATGGCTTTTTCAAACAAAATAAATAAATAGATAAATGAGGATTATGTCATATATTGATTATAAGAAATAAGAATCACAGCAACTCTATAGCATTTTTTATTTAAATTTAGCAGACTGCATGCTGGCAGAATCATTAGAGCATTGGAAGAAAATGCTTTAGGATATTTGTTCTTGCATTTTACATTGTATGTTCAAATCCTGCTGAGGTGAACTTTGCCTTTCATCCCTTCATGATCAATAAAATGAAACACCAGTCAAGTGTGTAAAAAGCCAAAAGCAATTTCTATGCTTGAAAATATAGTTGCATCATGTATAAACATATCTGTGTTTAAGAAATATGTTATTTCCATTTGTAAGATATATTTTTGAGTAACATCAAAATAGTGATGTAACTGAAGTTTTCCATTTTCCACTTTGTTAAGTTGAATTTCAAATTATGATGCCATAACATCAGCCTGTATTATACAGGTGAAGTGGGAAAGATTTTAATATAATTTATGAATAAATAAATACAGTGCTTCTAATTAAGTTATAGCAACACATTCAATGTAATCTGAAACCATAAGCGAATAGAATCAATATATGATTTATTCCAGCTTCATTTATATAACTTTTGCTTAGAAACCACAGTGTTTTCATAACGTAAGTTGTTGTTATTTTTATTATTGCTTAACCCTAGGTCAGCCCTGATCAAGTAGTCTTTTTATCAAAGGCATTCTAGATATGACCATCCAGTTTGTTTAAAGCAATATAGATTAACATTATTGAATCTCTTCTTAATGGATATATTCTGTAATATTGGTTTCAAATTTTGGCACAAAGCCAACAGGTTTAGGGGAGAGTGTAAGTGGATCACATTGACCCCAGTGTTTAACTGGTACTTATTTTATCTACCTTGAAAGAATGAAAGGCATGATTGAGCCAGCAGCATTTGAACTCAGAACGTAAAGTCAGACAAAATACCGCTAAATATTTTGCTCAGCATGCTAATGTTTCTTATATCTTTACTGCCCACAAGGGGCTACACACAGAGGGGGAAAACAAGGACAGACAAATGGATTAAGTCGATTATATCTACCCCAGTGCATAACTAGTACTTAATTTATCGACCCCGAAAGGATGGAAGGCAAAGTCAACCTCGGCAGAATTTGAACTCAGAACATAGTGGCAGATGAAATACCAGTAAGCATTTTGCCCGGCATGCTAATGTTTCTGCCAGCTAACCTCCTTAATTCCCAGTGAAATATTGATTTCAAATTTTGTTACAAGGTTAGCAAGATTGGGGGGAGGATGTAAGTCAATTACATTGGCCTCCACTGTTTAACTGGTACTTATTTTTTCTACTCTGAAAGGATGAAAGGCAAGGTCATCCCCCACGGCATTTGAACTCAAAATATAAAGTCAGACAAAATACTGCTAAAAATGACGTGCTAACAATTCTGCCTGGTCACCACCTAATACACCCAGTGATATTGTAAAATGTAATGTGAAGGAGATTTGGCTGCTACTTCAAGCAGATTGAGCATCTATGTAAAGACTCTTTCATAGCTACGTTGATAGAGCAAGGCACTGTAGCTTGATACTTTGTTATGCAACAAGTGAATATAGGGTGGTGCTGGCTAGCCTTTGGGAGTATCAGATTGTAAATCTCTTCATCACAGGTGACACACTATAAAAAAAATTATTAGGAACCTCGTAGTTTATGAGCTAATTGTGTGTATAGAAAGGTTTAGTCTCTGCCACAATTGTAAAACTTGAAAGGACACTTAATCATGGTGGCGTAATGCCATAAACAGAATTAACTAGAGAGAAGAGCAGTCAAACAAAGAAATATTGATATAAAACTAAGCCATTTTCAAGTGTAGAAGTTTAAAATGTCAAAAGAATCAATTACTTTTACAGATAACGTTCATTTTTGTGTATATATTGACCATAACACTAAAAAAGACTAAGAATTAGATAAGGAATGTGGCGAGCATTATAGAGTAAATGTCAGCTCAGCTACTAGTAAACTGGGTCAATGGCTGTTTTGATTCTTAGTTGTAGACATTTCACTTCACTTGCAAATACTAATGCTCTAAACAAATGTATACACATCATACAGTTTCATTTCAACTTCCTATAAATCTGAGACCTTATGACTACATAAGAAATCAGAACAAGATAAGAAACCAACACTATTACAAGAGGTCAAAGAATTACAATGTAACAATTAAAATAACAGATTTAGAACTAAAAGTGAAGTATCAAGAGATTACAAGCGTCAATCTGAAAGAGAATAGAGAGAAACAGCAGGACTACTGTTGGACTAGTAGCATGTGTCTATTGCTTGCTAGGAGACCATGCTACTGATTACACTCATTATATTCATCCAGTGTGTCATAATTATCAAGGAGCCTCAGTACCTTGCATGTGCAAGATTTTGGGTTTAACTCTTTGCAGGAAACACAACTTTTTATCTGAGTAGATTAGAGCAATGTGAAATGTCATGCCAGGACACAACACAGCAACTGATCAAGGAATCAAACTTTATCACTGTTAGTCAAACAGCCAAACATCAGGGATACATGCTGTCTATGATTTTCCACTCAGAGTAACAATCAATAGTTTCGTGGTTTGAGTCCTTCCAGTAGATCTATTTTTATTTCCTATTTCACGTTCGTACTAAGAATGTTTAATATCATGAAGCTCCAAAAGGCAGAAATCTGGATTTAGCAATGTCACTGTCAATGTTGCCAATTTTCACCTTCTTCTGGAATATTTCTGTGCTTTTTTTAATACACAAAAAAGCAGAAATACAGATTTAACAATGCTTCTATCTGATTTTCGACTGCTGTTGATACATTTTTATGATATCTAACACCATATATCTATAAGAGATGTTCACTCAAAATGAATACCACAATTTAGATAGTCTTCAGCAGTATAGTGTGTGTGTATCTAATATATAAAATAGAGATGTGAGCATTTTCACTTCTCATGTGCAAAAAGCTTCACCAATTACTTCCATACTTGTATTGCCTGAATAATTTGGTCTTGCACATATAATAGGGTCTTCATTTGATTTTTTCATTAAGAATTATCAGAAATAAAAAATAATGTTTTGTACATTACATTCATGTCTTACAAAGATTTTAAAATATTTACTTCCGGTTTTCTAGCATCAGAGACATAACATCTCTTTATCTATCTCTCTATCTATATCTCTTCTTTTCACTTTCATTTTTCAGACGCTATTGTTTAACTTCCATGTTATTGTCTTTACAGTAAGTCTAAGTTCTGAATTGCTATTTACAAACAAAAAGTTCACAATTACTGATGTAAGTAATTTCATAATTTACTGACAGAAGTATCTTCATAAATTTCACTTCAGTCTGTACGGTCTTATGTTTTTCTGTTGTTGACGGTTTCTTTCTCATTCCTTCGATACTGGCTCTTTCGTTAACTGAGTGACAAATTTCGCCTCAACGTGTACAATACTTTATTTTCTGTTAAAATTTCTTATTTACTTTCTGCTCATCACATTACGAAACAATTTCCCTTACCAAGTTATTTTCATTGTTTACTCTGTAGTAAAACCTCTCTCTCTGGCATTCAATTATAAACGATAACGAAGCTGCTAACATCTAGTCTTCGGCTGCTTTGGACCTTTGTGTCCACCACCCTGATTAGTTCTCATTTGCGCGGCAATTGTCCCCAGTTCTGCTTCGCGCCAGGGTGCATACCGTCCAATCGTGGCCTTCAGATAAGGTCACGTGAGAGAGAGTTTTTCTGGTGAGCCCTATTTCATCTATAGATAAGCCCGCTCCAACGACGCCAGTCGTCTTCGATTTCAGACTAAGTTGAAGACCACATATATGCTTTTGTCTGTCCCATCTATGTATCCTATTATTAGGAATAAAAACAAAATCTTTGATTTCAGTCTTCTCACAGGTCTGGTCGTTGACCACACAGAACGCAGCTACAGCCAGTTTCCAGCTACGACATTTTCACCACCAATGTGCTGTCTACAATGTCGTCGCCAGCAACCCCACCACCAGAGTACACACCAATATCAACAAACACGGTTTTATCTCGACACTATATGAGTGGATAATTTCCATCACGAACAACAGTCAGAACTAACCTGCGAGAATATTCCGACCAGGTAACCGGTCGTAGCATCGACGCTCAGCACACTCGACATATGACACCACAGCTCTGCTTTCCAGCCACAACTTCCTGCGTATGAACATTCTATATCTTGTGTAACTCATACGAACTGGTATTTCTCAATCTCAGTGTTTGAGACTTGTAGTCTATGTTACAGACACTCTTTCTATATTTTGTGTTTCTCTCTCTCACACACATATTGTACTCTAACATATTGTACACACACTATTGCTTATACGACAGTCCGTAATTTCACATTGTTGTCTACATACCCTTGTACACGAAGGCCTGACTTATCTACTGTGTTAGTTATATATGCCGCATGCACACACTCACACACTACAGTTTCACTATGTTAATAAACTTACTCTCTTTATATATATATATATATATATATATATATATATATATATAACGGTTGTCTGTCCTACTCTGTTCTTTAACTGGCACTTGGCTCGCGTCTCACTCACGACGAGTTTCTATGTTATATAATTTGTTTTTTTATGTTCGACCGTGCGACAGGTTAAAAGGAGCCTTTTCTGTCTCGTCGCCATTCTCCTTTGGTTCGCATGTCCGTTCTATTACAACTCCCTTCTGCACGCATGTATTTCTGTATACATATATAACCATATGTTGAAGGAAAATGTCAAATTTGTCGCCATAGCTATAGATTTCTGCCCCTCCCTAACTTTTGATTGCTATACATTTCAGAAAAATGGATATTTTTTAATAACATTCCCTACGAATATGTGTTATATCATGTCGATTACGAATATATAACATTGGGGAGAGGAGTAAGTGTTTTACGGGTGGGGTGGGGAATTTCTGAAAATTCAATGGAGTCTACTTCAATTAGTCTTAACTTTCAAGAAAAGGGATATTATTTAATGAAATTTTTCACAAACATACCTGGGAATATTATTAGATTAGATTCACTTCTTAAAAAAGGTTTCTCAATGTCAACTTCCGGTATGGAGATAAAAAGGGCGAAGTCTGTCCCTGTCTAATTCTAATGTTTTCATTTCAAGTTTTAATTCGTTATTTGTAAAGAACTACGATAAATTACTGAAAAATGAATTTACTAAGTTCACAAATTTAAATATTCAGTACAAGGTACTTTTCAACGTCCTTTTATTTATACGATTTTTAAAATTCCATGTCCGTCTTATTTATTGTTTGCAATGTTCTCTCTCTCTCTCTCTCTCTCTCTCTCTCTCACACACATGTACACACACACTCAATGTTTCGTTTCTTTATTTATTACACAAATATCACGTTAAAATTTTGCAATTCAACATGGGGCTTCCAAGAAATATGGGCATTATTTTCCTGGAACTCGCACACTTCGTTAATTGTCTTTCTTGATGCTCCTAGTGACACAGGTAAAACATTTGTAACCTTGCTCCTCTCCAAAGTAAGGCAACAAAAACAAAAATTTGCAGTTGCTGTATCATTTTCTGGCTTTGCTGCCACCATTCCCCCAGGAGGACTAACAGCTCATTCTGCTTTTAAATAAATTACCACTTCATCTGGTCACAAGTGATAGTCTAATTTGTAACATAAACAAATATTCAGCTTCAGCAGAAGTGTTATGTCAATGCCACCTTATCATTTGAAATGTATGCACCATGTCACATAGAGGTGCAATGGAAGCTTTTGGTAAGACTTTACAAGACATCAGAGACAACAATAAATTTATGGGAGGAGTTACATTAGTTTTATCAGGAGACCTCAGATAGACATTACCAGTCATTCTGAGACGAAGAAGATCTGATGAAATAAAACATGCATTAAGTCTTAACAATTATGGAATAAAGTACTGACATTCTCCTTCAGTATTAATGTGCGACCTTTATTACATGGGAACCAATGTGCAAAACAGTTTTCAACCTGTCTCCTCCAATTAGAAAATGGGAAAGTACCATTTGATGGGAATGGTAATATAAGTTTGGCTCATATTGCTATCATGGTGAATTCGCCAGTTGAATCGAAGAACAGGGTATTGTCAGACTTAAGTAATAATTGTAATTCACATAAATGGTTGTGTGAAAAGGCAATTTTTACTCCAAAAAACGAGACCGGAGTAACAATTAACCATGGTCAGTCATTGAAATTTACTGGCTTGCTTTTCTTCATGGTCACCTTTGTTGGCTGCTCTCAGGCAGGTAGTTTGCAAGACTTATTTGTCTATGCTTCAAATCAGAAAACAAAGAATGTTGTTTATTATAAGCTCTTACATAATTTCCTGCAACATATGAGGCAGAATTTATCTTCTTTCATAAAAATGGTAAATTTTGTATTTTCCTTTATTATCATTATTATTATTGTTATTTTGTATTATGAATTTAGAATTGATTTCCCAATTAAAGAATAAAAAGTATCCCAACTGAAGAATAAATTGAATTTACAATAACAAATTTCTATACAACATATTTTGCTTTCTTCCAATATGTAAGGAAACATTTCATTCCCAGGCAACGCTGGGTGCCTCTGCTAGTATATATATAAATATATATATATATATATATATATTACTTCAGGTAAGATATACAGATTGCTAATTTGAACTAATACTGCTTCTTTGGCTAATAATGAAAGCCTAATATATTAGCAATTAATTCTCAACAATGCAAGTTTATACAGCAGTCTAGTTGAGTTATCACAGCAGTATTTTATCCAACCTTCTAAACTCTGTGTCTACATAGGTTAGGCATTTTCTTCTTTCAATTATTTCTTCAACTGATTTCTATAAGACCAGTTGACACAGGTTCTTCTGGGTACCTAACACAATCACCAGCCATTCTCATTCTTCTCTGCTGAATCTTCTCAATCACTTTGGGTAGAGCTTGATAAGGCTATTCATTGATTAAATGAGCCCTCCATGTAGCATTCAGAGCCATTCTTTACATTTTTGTGTGACAGCCATCTATTTGATTTTCGAACTTTTTGGTGAGGGTTCAGGTTTCAGCATTGCATAACAAAACTGACTCTACTGAGGAAGGAGATATTACTGAGAAGATATCTCTATTACATGCATAACATGTAACAGGGATTTCTACTGCATATGAATGCAAACCACTTGATCTATACGAGAATTATATAAACATCTTTTTGCCACTGCAACTACTTGCCAATCATCTAGAAGTTTCTACATTGCTAGCTTTGTCTTGTGAAAGATCTTGTTGAAGATCACATCTCTCTCACTAACTTAGTTTTTGATGTGTTTAGTTTCAGATCAACCCTGGTAGTGCAAATCTTTACTAGACTATATTACTCAATATGACCTTTTTTCGAGAGTGGTGTGTGATTTGAAGGATGTTTCATTGCTATACAAAATTATTTCTCTCACAGGGTGACGTCAACAGTATTGAATATACAATTTAAATTGGATTAAATAGCAGAGGATTCTTAAGAAAAATAATGTTCTGAAGCATATTGATGAGGAGGGAGATGTGGTAATTAATCAAAGTTAGGGCAGTTTTAAACAAGCCAAAATTGTGACAATTGAGTTTAGATAGGATTTGAAAATATGGAAGAGATGAAGAATGTTCAGTACCTTGATAGATCAGATTCATGGGTAGGTGATGAGACAAGCTGGTGTGAATTGTTTAGGGTTGCAAATGTTTTAGTTACAATATACCAGAAGTGTCAGTATGAATGAAATAAGAAAGCAATGAGAAACATACACTTTAAAGTCACCAAAGATAAAGATTATAGAAATCTATTTTAAAGCGGATATTTTCATGTTTCAAATTTCTCATTTATTATTGTGTGGGATAGCCTTTCAAAGAGTAATAGGTCTTTCATATTTAGAACAAAATAGATTCATGGTGTTCAAAATAAAACATCTCACTAAAAATAAATTCAATAAATCAATCTAATGATGACATTTGTATAATGAAAATCTTGAATATGTCAGTAAAATATGATTAACTTTTCTTTTCCATTTTTTTTTTTTTTTTGTTAGTATTTGTTTTTGGAAGATAGTGAGGGCAGTCTGAGATGAAAATAAAAATATATATTTGAAAAGGTAAAAACAAAAAAGAATTTTCTAACAAAAAATATTTTCTACCCTACTAAAGTTTCACACTGGAAGATTTCTATCCTCATCAATTTTGTTTTCTTTTATAAAAATCTAAAAACATCATTGTAGACAATCTTGCCACTAGGATATAGTAAAGTTTGTTTCAGAAAGTCTTTCTTTACTAAATTTGTAAACAAACTATATTGATCGCCATGAAATATTCACCCATTATGTAAACATTCTGACAGGTTTGTTTTGTTTTGCTTTGTTTTTGTTTTTTTTTACATATAAATGTATTGCCTTAATGTTCACCACACATTTTAAACTATAACTTCAAAACTATTTGAAATTAATGATGAATCTTCATCAAGAAATTTCATGAACTTTGTCAATGTTTTATTCAGGAAGGTTAGTGACAATGGCTAATAAAGTAAATGACTAAATTAAACTTTGGATGTCATACTAATTTGGTTCCCCATTGTTTCTAATTCTTGATACATCAATGTTGAATGTCCCCTCCCACTTTTCAGAGTCAATAAGATGCATGCTTGGATTAATATGAATGATACTACCATGTCCTCAAGTTTGGTCAAATTTTACATTCTTCACTGAATCCATACAGAACTAAAATTATTTGTGTGCAGACATATTTAATTTTGCTTTAAACATTACTTCAATTAAATCCTAATATAAAGTGTTATTGTGAAACAAATTCCCATGATCTCGAGTCACTTTTGACTTACTCACACCTGGTGAATCCGAGTCAGTGCTTTGTAAGTTAGCAACAGATACCATGTCAACATTTTGTTATGCAGAGAGGGTAGAGTCATACATTATTCTACTCAGCATATAGCATAATCTATATACATACTGCAAAACAGAATTATGTATGTTTACTTTTTGTCTGTAATTGATGACAGTATATATATAAAGTGGTACACTAGATATCTTGCTGGTAAGAACCAGATCAGCCTTGACTGAGTAGAGCTATGGCCAAAAGCATTCTATCCATGACTATCTGTTCTTATTTAGACAATGTATCAAGGACAACACTCACATCAGAAAGACAAGTGGTTGGATATAGTCCCATTTTACCATTCGTGAATTTCAGTTCTCTTCAACAAAGTAATGTCACATTCCAGGAGTAACAGAATGTTTATAAAAGTGTCAATGCTCAAATGAAAGACAAAGAGTGTATCAGATTTGTCTAAGGAGAGTCTATGTGGAAATGTGAGGCAATGCAGATTATAAGATTTGTCTAAGGAGACTGGAAATTGCAACAGCCCATTCCAAATCACATGCTATAATTAACATGGATTTCAATCCCATAACTGTATTTACTGTCAGACTAAGAACGTTTGTTTGTGTGATAACATCACACACTCCTTGACATGATGTACAATTTACTTTATACACAGGGATTTAAAATATGATGCCATGTAATTTTTTTCTATACATTTTAATATTTCTTCAAGGAAATCACAAAACATTCTACCCTATGATTATTACCATAAAAGCATGCAAGGAAAAGAACCCTTGAAATTATGGTTTTGATTAATTTAGATCTCTTTCACCTTCAGTGTAGTAGAGCCATCTCAGTTAAGCTGTAAATAGTCGATTCAATGATATTCAGTGTTGTATATAGATTTGGCAGTTAGTTTATGAAATTAATCATTTGACTTACATGCATTTCTTAGAGTCACAATTCTTAAATTGGTTTATAGCAAAGTTTTATGTATTCTTATATAGAATAAATCTATATTCCTTATGGCATGTTACAGAATTTTGTTGCTCAGTAATCACTAAATATGCAACATTGGTTGATTTATTCTGAATATCAGTTGATACAAAAATGATCTGAAAAATCATGTTATTTTCTGAGTAACTTAAAATTGAATGAGATCCTGAGAGGTTGAAATAGTAATCCTTTGGTTATGTTACAACCAATTTTGGGAGTTATAGCATCACGATTGCTCCAGTGTAGAACATGGTGATTTATAATTTGGTAGTTCACCCAAAAGTCATCATGTCCAGCACAGAAAAGGAAATGTGTTTTATCTTGCTAGCTGACTGCCTTATTTACTTTTGAATAATGCAAAGAATTCAATATAAAAATCAGTTTCCAAACTGGAGGCTAGTATTTTACTTCAGTAGTAAAAAAAAGTAAAGAAGAAAAATAACCAGTTTAGATACTGAATGCAATATCCTTGAGATATTTAAAAACTAACGCATACACTTCATAGCCTGCGGCTATGGAATATTGTACATATAGCGTATACTTCCAATAGAAATTGTTACTTCTGTTAGCAGGCTAGCGGTGGCAATAGTTTCTATTGCATAAAAGTGATTATTTTATTTAAAAGATTAGTTTAAAACATGAAAGTTACATAACTGATGTATGCCAGTAGTGAATACATTTTCTGTAATATAATAAAAGTTGCATTCCAAAAGAAGACAAAATATATTAGTGATTTTTAGCTAGACAGGCGGAAGTCACTTTGAAATTCCAAATTGCATTGCACTTGCAAGTAAACAGTGATTTTTTTACTAATTGTTTCTAGTAGTATAAACATTAGTACGGAAATTATCAGAATAATTCCCCTAAATATTAAGAACTGTTGAAGGAAAACTATTTTTCAAACTGCATATAATATATATTAAAACAATGACAGTTGAATGTTTGTAGAAATTTGTAGCAAACAAAAGGAGATTTTTTTGATCCCAATGGAGTCATTAATGTCAAGACTATTTATTCCTTATCACTTTCAGCAATTAGAATTCTTATCTAAAAATTTCATTTAATTTTTATTCAGAATTCTTGAATATTTTCAAATCTATTCTATACAATAAAATGATAAATATCAGTAAGAAAAGATGTAGTGTTTTAGGTCAATATGATTTTTTTTTTAGCTGGCTCAGATAATTTTATTGAATATTTGGCTTAATAATGAAATATTGATTTCTTTTTGCTCACTTTGTATATAACTATTGAACTTATGAATAGTTTTGTTATGCTAACAATATCTGAGACATAGCAAAAGTTATGATTAAATAACAAGTGTCAAATCTGTGAGAGAAAGTACTGGAATGCAAATGTAGGCTTTTATAACATACTGCTTATTTTAAAATAAAGTAACATTATTTGGTTATTTAATATTTTGGTTATTTATTATGTAGATTCTTGTTAAATTGTAGGTGCAGGAAAATTCAAAAACAATAGGTGATGTGAAATAAAAAGGAGTCTTGAGAAGATGCATTAGATCAGCTTATTAGATGTATAGTAATGATATACTACAATTACCATCATCTAGAACATTCATAACTGCCTCTACTAAAAATGTCTTAAAACTTCTAGAATGCACCTTGTATATAACAAATTTAATGGTTTTCTAGAATACAAATTTTAATAGAACTCAGATTAAAAAAATGTCCAATATTCAAACTATGTGGGCTGAAGTGGTTGTACAATGAAACTCTACAAATCCCGGTAAAAAATATGTCTTAAACTATAGGTTTCAATGTAATCCAAAAATAACAGCTGTACATTTTTACATAAAATAAGATACCATATAACTTTCAGACAACCAAATGATGTATTTTCGAATCACTTCACAACTATACATGGTTTGGGCTGTATTAAAACTGAATTAGAGCTAATTAGTAAGAAATTATAATCATTTGGATTTTGAGCTTATATAATCACTTATAACATTAAAATCATTTAAGTGCAAGACTTAATTCTCATGTAGAATTCATAAACTTTATGATGCACTACAATATTTTATTCTTGCATTTATAACCCAATCCATATTACTGGATAATTTACTTGGAAAATCAGCTTATATATAAACAATGAAACTGATAGAATATACATGGATTAAAACTGTTTTAATTAATCTTAGGTCTTTATGTTACTTCTATTATATATGTTGTATATAGCATGATTAGATGTTGTGTGTACAACATCTAAGTGCGGAATACATATTCACAATGATCCTGCCTCTCAAAAGCAGTGGTCTATAGAACCACCTTCACACAATCCAATGACATCATGAGACATTACATGAGCATAACAACCAATGATTTCATGAGACAATTTCAGATGTTGGGACAAGAAAAACTCCACATCTTTGTCTTGTTTCATCTTGATCAGGAATCAAATCAATAACTTACCCAACATCACAAAGAGTACTTTTGATAAGGCCCTTGAAACAGAATATTTTGCAGCATCCTGCATTATCCCTCAATAGGGAAATTCATCTTTCTTATTGTTGCCATCCTGTTAATCAATTTCAAATGACTGGTTAGTTGGCTCATGCACAATTAGAGGTAAGCAATTGTCGGTTACTCATAATGAGATTATTTCCTTTCCATGCACAATCATTGTGTACTACATGTATCTGAATAAAATAATAATTCGCTGTTATGCATAACATGCAAACTGGGTTGTAATTTGGCACAACAAAACTGGTACCTCACCATTTGAAACAGCTTTTGCCCATCACTATTAATATGCTCCAACATCCTATGTAAGCCTAAACCACTTCAACCCTGTAGACTTTTTCCTCTACCATGGTGTTTATATAAACTATCTTATATCATTGTTTTATCAAAACTACCAACATAACTTCAACTAGTCAATGAAGATTGCTCCCACCAAAAATTCTCAACTAGAACTTCAAGTATTGAGTTCATTTGTTTACACCTCAAATCTCCCCTTGCTTTTCTCTCTCTCTCTTTCTCTCTCGCTCTTTCTCTCTATATATATATATTTAGGGATGGTGTTCAGAACCCTTCTCACAGCCTACTTCATCTTCAAAATGAAGATCCCATTCAGCTTCAGGAACAACAAAAATCACAGGGTGCTAAGCCTGGACTATAGGGAGAGTGATGGACAGTTTTGATGCTCATCTCTTTTAAGTAATTGGTTACTAGTAACATATGGCCAAAGACATTTGAACTGCAATCAACTACTGTTTCCCATTCAAAGTGCATTTAGGACAGCATTAGCTAATATGATCTTAATAGTATAAGATGGTGTAGAATGGTGATCTGGCAGAATTGTTAGCATGTTAGGCAAAATGCTTAGCAGCACTTTGTCTGTCCTCGTGCTCTGAGTTCAAATTCCACTGCGGTCGACTTTGCCTTTCACATTCTCTGGGTCGATAAAATAAGTACCAGTTGAGAATTGGAGTCAATGTAATCGGCTTAACCCTCCCCTGAAATTACTGGCCTTGCGCCAAATTTCAGAACTAATATTATAAGATGGTGTAAGGTGGTTGAGCTGGTGGAATTGTTAGTATACAAATTGCTGAGCAGCATTTCAACCGTCCCTACATTCTGAGTTCAAATTCCACTGAGGTTGACTTTGCCTGTCATCCTTTCAGGGTTGATAAAATAAGTACTGGTTGAATACTGAGGTTGGTGTAATCAACTTAACTTCTCCCTCGAAATTGCTGGCCATGTGCCAAAATTTCAAGCCAATATTATAAACCAATGTGCTGTGAGTGAAGTAATATTTGGTTTCTATTTTTAATAGGTCAAGTTACCACATAAAATTATGTCAATCTTCTTATTTTTCAGACATGATATCCAAGATGTTCTTTGTTAATGCAGCAGGATGTGATTTGATGGAGCGACAGCTGCTATTACTAGCAGGTCCAGTGACCAGACAGAGGCTTTCTTATTCTTTTTTACTCTATGCACAAGGCCCGAAATTTTTGGAGAGTGGGTCAGTCGATTAGATCAACATCAGTATGCAACTGGTACTTAATTTATCGACCCCAAAATGATGAAAGGCAAAGGCGACCTAGGCGGAACTTGAACTCAGAACATAAAGACAGATGAAATACCGCTAAGCATTTCGCCTGGCATGCTAACGCTTCTGCCAGCTTGCCACCTTGTAGAGGCTTTCTTATTGATGTATGTCTGAATCTGTACATACAAAAAATGGGAGAAGTTTTGATATATTCTGAAATATCAAATATTTTATTTATTTTTACACCTGCAATACTTCAAACAAACAGTTTACGTGACGGAGGTATTTCAGAAGCCACATCAAGACAGTTTACAGAGAAGCAATTATAGAATTTTATATTTTTGATCTTTTTTTTTCCTATGTCACAGGATACCTAATTGAAGAGAAAATTCTCTTCCTCTGTTAATAATTTGGGTAATGATAAAAAAGAAAAAGATAGTCACTGTTATATGTGATAATGATGAATGCCTAAATCTATGAATAGTGTTATATTATCTTCAATATAATCCTATTTTCATGTTCCACAATGTTACCCTCTCTGACATGGCAGCAATGTTTTGGAAATACTACTTAAGTTGTCAATTTAGATTCTGTTGAGAACTCCAAGAGCAGCAAGCCACACAAATGTACATTCCTGAGTGACTTAATATAATCTCTCTAAAATGCATTCCAATGCATAGTTCATAAATACAAAGATACTACAAGGATTTGGTGAGAATTTATGATAGGAAAAGAAAAAAAAATTAAGAGATGCTTGCCAAAAGATGACCAGACTAAAGAAGACATGTGATGTTCTCATGTATTTATTTCACATGCTTGACAGTCAGTTGCCTGACTTTTCATAGTCAGAGATATCAAACTTATATGATTAACCCTACTGACTTTGAAGAATGCTACAGTAGAGGGTATTCCTGGTACTATTGCCAAGCTTATAAAAGGATTTATTCTCAGTCACATTAACAAAATATTCATCAATTATCTAGAGACCTTGTTGCTTAGGACAGTTTTCCTCGTGAGCTGGGGGCATCGAGGATGGAAAAGGGGTAAGAGAAATTGCATGTTTAATAAAATTAAAATGGTTTTTAATTGGTCAAACATAATGAAGGCAAAAAGAAAAATTATATGGATGCAAATTATATGGCCTCAGTTCCATTGAAGCCATATAATTTCATAATTGTACTGATTCAGGGCTGATAATAAAAAAGCTCCTTTGGTAAGTGCAACCAATCAAACAAGTGGCTTGTTATTGGTGGAAACCATACAAATGAAAACTATATTAATTCCACTGTGTATTTATATATTCTTTTACTTGTTTCAGTGATTTGGCTGGAGCCATGCTAGAGCACTGCTTTGAAGGGTTTCATTCACTTGAACAAATCGATACCAGAACTTATTTCTTAAGCCTAGTACTTATTCCATTGGTTCTTTTGCTGAACCACTAAGTTACAAGGACATTAGCACACGAACACCAGTTGTCAAGTGGGGAAAAACACAGACACAAAGACACATATACACAGATAGATAAATACATACATACGACAGGTTTCTTTCACTTTCCATCTACCAAATCAACTTAGAAGGGTTTGGTTGGCCTGAGGCTATAGTAGAAGACACTGAACCTGGAGCCATGTAGTTGGGAAGCAAGCTCCTCATATATTTACACACATATATATGTGTGTGTGTGGGGGGAGGGTATCTGAGTGTAAAAAATTATTTCAGATGAGCAAATAAAGATCTATATATAATTTTTGTCTCTCTCTTTACATATATATATTTTTTTTATATACCCAGGCCTAGTCCCCATTTTTTTAGGAGTGGATAGCCACACAACACACACATCAGACATTTCATTCATTTCCCAGCTCAAATAGTCAAGCCTTGTTCTATGTACAGGTCAAGGCATAGAACACAACTCCCAATATCAGTTGCGGGGCCCAACAACATATGCTGGTTTACCCCCACTACACTGTACTGGTTCCGTACCCCTTTGAGCAACATCAAATTCACTCGTCCATCCACAAACACTCTCCAAGCTTTCCTATCATTTATAAACTCTCTTGCCTTTCTCACTCCAACACTTCTAACCACCAAAGCTTTTCTCACTCCATCCATCAACGCAAACAGAGGTCTGCCTCTAGTTGTGCTGCCTGTCACTTCTGCCTTCATCACCCTCCTTACCATCCACTCCTCATCCATCCTCTCCATGTGGCCAAACCACCTCAACATTTGTCTATCCATTTTTGGTTATTAGTTTTTCTTTCAGTCCTCTTTCCTCATCCTGTTCATCCATGTCACATCAACCATAGCCTTGAAACATTTCATCTCAAATACATCTAGTCACGTCCTTTCCGCCTCTCTCAGCCCCACAGCACAATCATGCCCTCATATACACCACTTTCCATTTTCATACTCAACGTTTATCTCTCAGCATATCTTCCACAACTTCAAGTATCTTACTCCCCCTCCATCACTCTATATCCCACTTCCTCAACCAAACCCTCATCCACTGTCACATGCAATCCCAGATACTTAAAAACACTGACCTCCTCTAACATCTCACCATTTATACTCACATTCATCCTACCAGCCATTCAATCCTTCGAACATCTCATCACCTTACTCTTAGCTACATTCACTTTCAGTTTCCTCTTCTCACACACTCTTCCAAACTGTACCACCTGTCTCCTCAGTTGCTCTTCTGAATCTGCCACCAGTGCTATTTGTATAATATATATATATATATATATATATATATATATATATATATATATATAAATGTATGTATGTATATAGATATATAGATTCATATATATCTCATCATCATCATCATTTAACTCCCATTTTCCATGCTGTAATGGGTATATATATATATATATATATATATGTATAACTCTTCTCTTTTTTTCATTCTTTATCTGCTTGACTGCTGTGTTTCTGTCTCTCTTTGCATCCCTGTCTTTCTCCATATACTCTGCTCTCTCTCTCTCTTCTTTTTAACCAAATAAGAATATCTCAGAAAATTCACTCCAGGAATCAAAGACTTTATAATATCATAAATTAAATGTGAATACAAGATTCGGAATTGTGTTCATTGGAATGATACCAAAACATTTCCCCACTCTTTATCTTTGATGTGTGCAAATCTTTAGACTGGTGCCAATGAGGTTTCACTATTTTCAGACATATATTATAAGAAACGTCTGAAATGTCTTTCAAAACAATCAATTTTTAGTTTGTAACTTACACTTAATATAATTCATGTTCTAATTTACAACATCAGACAATAAACTGTAATGATTATGTATTTTGCAGGGGTTAGAAATTAAATAGAGAGTTATTCATTAGCACATTTTAACCCCATTCTACATCAACAGAATGGTATGTATCAAGTTATTGTCAGTGACTCTGATTTACTTCATAATGATTTGTTTTTTCTTCTCTTTGTTTTTCATACAATTTGCTTCTTTTATTTTTAAAAAGCAGCTAAGTCTCTAATCTAGACATTGTGCTCAAACGAAATTAATGACATATATATATATATATATATATATATATATATATATATAGAGAGAGAGAGAGAGAGAGAGAGAGAGGTAGATACATCCATCCACATATGCATGCATACATACATACAAACAAACAAAAGAAAATGGAGAAAATTACATAGACATCAGTTTATTAAAACAAATCCACTTTTGAACAATATCAAACTCATACAACCTACAATTGTTTCCATGTCCAGTTAATTCGAATAAGAAATAATTAAATTAAATTAAATTGAAGATTCATATATATATATATATATATATATATATATATATATATATATATATATATATATATATATATGTGTGTGTGTGTGTGTGTGTGTGTATGTTAGTGTGTCTGTGTTTGTCCCGCCAACATCTCTTGACAACTGATGCTGGTGTGTTTACGTCCCCGCAAAAGAGACCAATAGAATAAGTACTAGGCTTACAAAGAATAAGTCCTGGGGTCGATTTGCTCGACTAAAGGCGGTGCTCCAGCATGGCCACAGTCAAATGACTGAAACAAGTAAAAGAGTAAAGAGATAGGTAGATAGATAGAAATGAAAAATCATTAGTTGACTTGGTGAAATAGATGAATTATGCATCATTGCAAAGCTACTTGAATGACAGTACATTTTACATTTCTGATCAATCACTTGGATATATTCAGGACTTGAGTAGTAACTGATTCTATCACCACCACCATCATCATCATCACTGCCACCACCACTACCATCACTGCCACCACCAACACATCTGATTGTTATGTTCATTTTTCTCTATAGAAATGAGTTGGACAAATTATGAGATTATGCCTGCTTTATTTTTATTCCAACCTTCCGTGATACAGTGTTCTAAATTTGACAGCTTGTATCTATCTAACTTGGCTGCCCTATACTATAGTTACTGCTGACCAGCTGTTCAAAATATACTTTGCGTGCACCAACAATCGACATTGCATGTCTGAATGACTGCAATTATCTTATTTTCATGCTTCTTAAGTTTAGCTGCATTCTTTAGCTCATCCATATTCAATCAATCTCTTTGACTCACTTAGCAAATTCAGCAGATTAAAGCAGATCAACTTGTTTCTCGAAAATGGACAGAATTTCCCAATTTCATTGTCCATATTTCCCCTACCACATAGTCTCAAATTTTTTCATTATAAATTTCACTATAGATTTCTTTTTTTTCTCTATAATATAGAAATATATATTTTACTAATTAATTAACAGAGATATTTTATATTAATATTCTAATTATCTTTCTTATATTATTTTCCTAATGGGAAAGAAATCATATGACAAAGTAAGTACTTTTCAGAAATATAGTTAGTCTCATATGTGGAGTGGAGTGACTTGAATACTTTTTGCCAGCTCTGGATATCCAAGCAATTAATAGGCAAAAACTTCCTATAGAGTTATCTAAAATCTAAAAACAACAAAAGAAGTAATTCCAATAAGATTTGTTCATTACAGTTTTTGAATTATAGACATAATGCATATTGAAGTGGATCTGGTCTTTAAAGCTAAATGGTGAACATAATAAATCTCAGTCTTTATCTCCTTTGCTTGCGTTTAGATTTTAGCCAACCTTAGAGGGGTTTCTCAGATAATTGCTTCGATAATCTCAGGAAAGTGGTGTTTTTCAATTCACTATATTAAGTATGAGAAACATTACCATATTTGTTATTAGTATGCAGAATACTCACCTAAAATATTTGTTTCAGCCATATTGTTGATGTTCATAAACAGCACCATTAATTTTTTTGTTATTTCTTATCACTCATAGTCTTGCCAACCCACTAAAATACTTTGCTGAAGAGCTCTAATCAGCTTGAAATATATCCATTACTTTCAACTGTTTGTTTTAAAGATTCGATTCATTCCATTCTACATTGTCTACAAAATATTCTGATGAGTTGCGCTCTCTTTTTGGTGACATCTCTCTTGCCTTTGTTTTTTGTTTTTTTTAGCATCTCTTATGAGATTTTTGTCTACTAATTGATTAGATAATTGAAGTTGATCAGAGTTTTATTATTTCACTATACTAAATATGTAAAACTTTGCCATATTCACATTTAGTATGCAGTACATTGTTCTGAAGTATTTTCCTCAGCTGTATTAGTAAGTTTTTTCCAAATATGTATTTTGTGCATTATCATTTAGATATACAAGAAAATAAGTTGATAATAACAATTTAATATATAGGCACAAGGCCAAATCTTTAGTAGATGGAGCTAGTAAATTACATTAAACAGAATACTTGACTGGTACGGATAGAACCAGAAGAAATACTTCAAAGCACTTTCTCATTCTAATGATTATATCAATCTATAACTCACAGAAAGCTTATAACAAAGAGGCACTTCTACGAATAGAAGATTAATTCAAACTGGATTTAAGATGCACAAATATGTATTTCCTTTACAAATTCTGATGTATTTTTTATCATTAACTGTCTCAATAAATCACCCTAACATTTTTACAAGTTTCTTATCTTATTATTTTAAAGTTGATGAATGATGAGTTAATAGAAATACTAGTGCTAGACTCCAAATGTTTAGTCTCTTCCATCTATATCATGAGTTTAAGTTAACCCTGGGTTTAAGTCTGACAAGTCAGTTATACTTGTCAAAATAAGTAACCAGTACATAATGGTGTTAATATGATTGACTTCTTTTTACCCTTTGTGTCTACATAAATCTATCATCACTGTCATCATCATTTAGCATCCATTTTCCATGCTGGCATAGGTTAGAGTTTAACCATTAGATAATTTGACTAGGACTGGTAAGCTGAAGAGCTGCACCAAGCTCCAGCCTGGTTTGACTTGGTTTCTACAACTGGACGCCCTTCCTGACACCAACCATTCCAAGTGTGTTGTGGGTGTTTTTTTATGTGTCACCAGCATGGGTACCTTTTGCATGTCACTGGCATATGGGTGCCTTTTATGTGTCAATGACATGGATGGGATGGATTTTTACATGTCACCAGCACTGGCCATGACTACAATTACAAGATTTATAATAAGAAACCAAGACTGGCCATAAAAGTGATACTTCAAAATGGTTATAACTATGATATCTAAAATTAAGCTAAAGAGCTTACATTACGGATTCTCAACAACCAAATGAAGTGTGACAAAATATGATGATTGTTGTGAAGTTTGAACACATCATCGTTAGTAGACAATTATCCAGCTGTGACATCTTAAGCTTTATGTAACTTTGTTTCTACATGTAGCAATTAACCTGAATACATGGAAGGGCAATTTGTAACCTCTTTTCAGATAATTAATCTCTAATTGTCTCCTGAGGTATGATCTGACTATGTAGAAGTGTTATTGACTGTTAACACAATACGAATTACTACTATGCACTACATCCCTACAAATACCCACACACGCACACTAATCAAGCCTCTCCTCAACAACCAGTAATGGAGCCTTTATATGGTCACTTGATCTGGCTCATGGTGGCCTTTAGTGGAGTCCACTCTGTTGCAAGCATTTGAGGTGGGCTCTAGTTCAAGTACAACTTCCTTTTTTTTTTTACCCAATTAGTCACAGAGGTCTTTTTCTCCTCTGATAAAGAGCCAGTAGAAATTACAAAAAAAAATCTAAAATAGCATTTTAAAAAACACATTGGATAATGTAATCTGGGATACATTACCTCTGAAAAAAAAAAACGAGATGGTCATTGCTAGAATGCTTTAGATTTTAGGCTTCTTGAGCAGAGACAACTTTGAACCAAAACGCAACTCCTGTTCTCATTCTCCAAGTGAATACTTTTAAAAACAATTTTAATTCTTCTGACTTTTCATTATTCTTTCAAATCAAAGGAAAAAAAAAGTCTTTCCATTTCAAAATGTGGCAACTCTGTGTCTAAGAAGGATAATACTCTGTATGGAAACTGAATGCAGAAGTCAAAACTAAAATACTTAATGTTAGGAAGCATGGAATGTTAAGTAATTAAAATTCCAACCACAGTGAAGAGAAATAACCATCAGTTTAATGATAAATTTAATTTAAGGAATGCACAGGAAAGAAGACCAAAATTGAAATTAATTAAAACTAGAATGTGGGCAGTATAGTGAAGAAAAGTAGTCTGATTTTCTTGGCAGCATAGTGATAACATTGAACATGTATTGGTCTTATTAAAGTTCTGTTTCTATCATTCATTGATACTTGTAGCATACTATCAACAACACACAATAATTCAAACAACAAATATATGCCAAGTGAGTCAAAATCTTTTTCCATTGCATTCTCTCTCCACAACTCTCTTGTTCATCATCATTAGCATATTTTTCAGTGGAAGAAGGGGGTTGCGCACAGAGCATTCCTAAACTCTCCGAGACAGTCGAGACTGATGATGTTAATGGTTCATTTAAATTATTGTAAGAGAATGACAAAGGGCAACACAAGTGAGTGTTACAGGGGATTCCAACGAAGAAAAGTTGCAATGGTTAGGGCAGAGTTTTGTGTAGTTGATACAACAGGGATTATGAGAGGAGAAAAGACAGGTGGTTCAATGAAGATATGATGCCAGCCGACTACATGGAACAGAGACCTTTGTAATAACTGCAGAAAAGGTAGAGAGAGAGGATAGCATGCCAATAGGATAAGCCTGGAGTATGTTTGTAAGGGGTTTATGCCAATCATTTATGTGGCTTTTTCCTGGATGTTAGCCAGATTGTCTGAGTGTAATTTTCAGAAATACACAGAACAATGTAGAGAGCAAAAAATGTTCAGACTGAATTGCACTCCATGCAATAAACCACCACATGCTGAAATGTGCAATGTTTTCCCCATTAGGATAAGGTTTGTTAATATCTAGAAAACTAATTGTACAACTAGTTACCATGTATAAATGCAGCCAACTTGTCAAAGTATCTTAAAGTATTCATATGCTCAAATAGGATTTAGATTGTGTATATATATTTAAAATAGACTGTATAACACTGAGCATAAAGTGCCAACACTGTATTTGTAGCTGGCTCAAATGTAAAGTTCATAATTTCTGACTGACTAAAGATTTTCAGCAGCTTTTATTGTAAGACATACACAAACTCATTAAAACAGTCAGACTGAGTGATCTTCAAGAGTACCGTCTGCATGAAAAATAGTAAGAGTCTTAACTAGAAACATATATATGATGAGAAAAAAAAAACAATCAATAAAAGTATTATTTTCATTTTCTCAGCAAGTATTGGAGACACCTTAGGATATCTGTTGGTCATATTCTATCCTTGTCAACAAAGTACAGCCATCAGTATAATTCACAAAATAGACATGAAAAATATCATTATGTAGATGCAAAACTTTTCTAACTGGCTTTTTTGTCTCCTTCATTAAATATGCTAATACTTTAGTGGAAGATGCCTCTAACTCCAAATGCTGAAAAGACTACGATTTTTTAAGTAGGATTTCTTTCTTCTTGCTTCACATCTGTTTCCACTCTTATTCCTCTTGCTACTTTTCTTCTACGCTTTTATAAATAGTAGTGTTTAAACACAATAACTCTTTTTGCATATATGAGCTAAATATAGGTAGTTAATTATGTATAAGCTACATACATCCATTTATATATGAATTGAGTTGTGTATGCCTAGATTTATTAGTATATTTATATATATATTATACACACTTATTTGTTGTCCTCCATCTACATCTTTTATCCTTTTCTCTCTCCCCTCTCTTTACCTCACAGACATTTGCGAATGTTGCATATTTCAATCAGACTGTTTAATAATGCATGTGTCTACATGTCACTTGAGTGTAAGCACAACTTTGTTGTTAAGAAAATCAATTTCCACTCTCATGGTTCCAGGTTCAATACCACCCCCAAAACACACTGGGCAAGTGTTTAGCATCAGATTAGACCAAACTTTGTGAATTACATTAAGTGGAAACTATGTGGAAGCCTGTCAGATAGACCGTGTCTATATTTGAAAGACCTTGTCATATATTGAGTCACAATGCATCTGCCTGAGTATTAGATTAAGGGTACTAAAATTCTTTAAATCCTCAATCACTTACACTTTAATTTAAGGGAGTACTTTTAATTAAACAACTAGAATATTCATCATCTTAACTTACTTTGCTTTTACCATTTACCAATTCCACCCTTATAATCAACACCTTACTGCTTTCTTTCCTTTTTCTCTACTTTGCATCTCTATCTTTCTTTCTGTCCACCATATGTTAAATTCCATTCACCTAATTTTCTCTTTCCTTCTCTCTTTCTTACACGTTCACTGCCTCATTTTATGCTTCACAAAATCACTTCTGGTCCTTTAACTTAATGTATTTTTTAAATTAGTTTACTTATTTCTAGGTGTTGTGGTTATATTCATTAAAACTCCATTGTTATTCATGGAGTACTATTCATTTCCAACATATGCAAATGTCAAGATTACATTTGATAGAGAGGATTCACTAGGTTTCAGAGCATCTTCTCCATCTCTACAACAGTAGCACATTTTCATCTAAAGTAGAAACATATAATATCCAAGGCTCCTGAATGGTACCTTTCAATGTTTTGACATATCATTGTTGGTGAGTTTTATTTAATATCTTACAGAATACTTGTTACCTATTTACTCTATCACTACCAAATACAATCACTTGTTAGTCCACAACAGCGAATTTGATAACAAAATGATATGATTATTGTTGATTAGGCTTGTGCAGTTAGAACACAAAGCTGGTGACTTTGACTCATTGATTTATATCACTACCATGTGACCCCTCTATCTGTAATCAGATTAATCATATATTTCCAATATTGATTGAAAACATACAACATACATGGCTTGTGTAAATCATCAGGCTACTTTTTAATGTACTAACCTGTTAAAGTTTGGGATTTAAAGTTACACCTTTGTGTCTTTCTTTTAAATATTATCTTTTAAAGAAGTTAGAAATAACTAAGCAAAGGACAATTTTTTTCAAAGCTTTTATTTAAAAAAAAAAAGAAGTTGTTTTTATCAAAAGATAAAAGGGTAAGAAACAAATAATAAAAATACTTGAAAAGAAAATCAGGAACATTTTTGTTTACCAGTGCAAAAATTTGAAGTACATCAAAGTTAAAACTAAAAGATTGAATACCTAAAGCAACCTGATAACAAACAGCAGTTTAAAAAGAAATAAACTCAAATAGCTACAGAACCTTTCCTTTCTGAGATTAAATCATTGTTTGAATAAGGAATTTAAGTGAAAGTAACATGAAAGATTACATTAAATGAAATGAAAATTATGTTGTAAAGGATTGAAAAGCTTAAGCCCTACACAATTTATTAAAGAAACATTGTATCTACAAAACAGAGCTAAATCAAAATCCAACATCCAAAATTAATATCTTGTTTTTAGAAACAAGATTGCTTCTTACTGTTCTTCCTTTGCAGAAGCCCTTAAATCTTATTTGATTATCTTCAATGTAGAAAACAGGCAAATTAATATCTGTGGAATTGATGATTTTAACACTGAGTTAAAACTTGAACATTTTTACTACTTCCAATTCCAATCACCCAATAACAGCTTCAGAATGACTCCTCCACCTTGTTACTAAGTCTCATAATGAAAGCTATTTTCTTGATTAACTAAATGGCCAGGCAACCTAACAAATAAATTAAATGAGAAATTTACTAACAATTCATTATTAGTATTTTTTTGTTGTTGTCATTGTAGGGATAAAACTGTAAAATTTTCATTTCCATTCAAATCCTTTTCTCTCCTGTTCACTCACACACATAGACACATGTTCAGATACAAATATACACACACACAAGCAAGCATGCACACACCAGCAAATACAATTACATATACAGTGATCTGTCATAAGATTTCACTAGTTACTGGCTACAAATCAAAATAGCCACATGAGAATTAGCCGTAAAAATAAAAGTAAATAAAGCATGAAAATATCCACTTTCAGTATTGAAGATTTCATTTGTAACCACTTTGACTGCTTTTACAATAATACTTTGAAATGTAGTGATGACTATCTACTTTGATCAACGAGGCACCAATAGATAGTCTAAAATCAGCTTAACAAATTTCTAAGAACTCTCACATTTCGGATCATCAGAAGTCAAATTTATGTTATTTAGCACCAAAATTTTGGTAAATCAGGCTATGATGAGAAAATGTAGTAATTATAAGTAGTTTTCTTATCATGAGATCTGAATAAAAATGAAAATCATGTTTGTGTTGAGATATTAAGTCTCAAATAAACTTCCTATTTAAGCACTTCATTAGATATGAAAAAAAGAAAATAGCATTCAAAGAAATGAAGCTAGTCATCAACTGTATTCTTATATTAAAGATAAACTAGATGCCATAAAAAATATTAACTGCTTGTTAAATATAAAACAAAATTTTAATGTGAACAAGCATTTCCCATTAGCAAAGATCTCAGAAGTCATTGAAATAAAATGATGACTTAAGCAGCTTTCAGCAGAATCAACAAGGAATCTTTCCTGGCAGAAATTATAGTGACAGATTAAATACCTTATAATATTTATTTTCATCTCTTTATATTCCAAATTCAAATTCATTCTGAGACTACTTTGCTTTCATCCCTCCCAAAGGTCAATAAAAGATGTACTTGTGATCTACTATGGTCAATAATTAAATGTCTTTTATCTCTTTATATTTCAAATTTAAATTCTTCCAGAGATCATATTGCTTTCATGCCTCCCAAAGGTCAATAAAAGATGAACCTGTGATAGATACTACAGTCACTGCTGGCTGATTCAACTGACTGCATCCTTCTGCAAATATGTGTCTCCTAACAATATTAAGAATCAATGGTGACTATTGAATTATCATAAATGCAGTTTTAATGCAATTTTATAATTATTGATTTCTTATTTTGGCACGTGTGAAGTTTCCTAGTAAAGGGATGTATGTCATTGAACTGATCCCATAACATTCCTCGTTACTGTCATCATTTATTCAATGCTCATTTTACCATGTAAGTACAGACTGGAGAAAGCCTTCAGGACAGTCATGACCACCACTTAATTACTGGAACTTAATTTTTAATAAATTGTGAAGGAAAGATAAATTTGATTTGGAGGGGATCTAAACTCAGGACTCAGAGTTAAAGAAGTGAATACTATGAAAATATTTGTTTGTTTGTTTGTTTGTTTCACCTTATTGACTACTTCACCTCCTTCAATAGATATGAAAATTTTAATTGCTATACTTACTCAATATAAGAATGTTAATATATATTAATACAAAACGAAAATCAAGATAAAAATTGTACTTGTAGGAAATATATCCAATAGGAACTGTTAATTCAGTTAGCATGCTGGTGGTGTATTGTTATGTATACTATTGTTAAACATGATTATTTCATTTTAAAAATTAGAGTTTAGTATGTAACAGCTGTATTAATGATGTATGCCAGTAGTTGTTTTAAGTGTTTATCAAGTTAAGAGCAAATATAGGTATGCTCTCAGCTCTCCCATACATGACACAACACAACATGGAGGGTATGACAGATGGAGGGAGAAAGAACTGCACCTGCTATCAGCTGGTACAACCGAAGAGACTGGAGAAACATGAAATGAATTGCCTTATTCAAAGACACATCATGCTGCCCAGTTCTGGATTCAAACTTACAACCTAACCCAATCCCAACTCCCTATTCTGTAGGTCATGCACCTTTATTCTCAAAGGCTGTTAACAAGTTTTGCACATCAAACAGTTAATGAGGTGAGAAAGTAAGAGCCAAAGTTGGTCTGTTTTTCATTTCAAAGAAGACAAGTTACATGACCATCAATAAGGGTTAAAGACACCTGCCAATTTTTTCCAAAGATAGTAAACAATTCAAGGAGGGCAGTGACTTCAAGTACATTGGGACCTATATTGCTGATAGTAAGAAAGATGGCCTGACAAGCAAGAAACGAACCTGGTATAAGCTTGAAAACTTCTCGTAATCCAAGTTAGATATTGTCTGATGACGGAAAATCTAGAGACTCACTGTTACACACTGCAAGCTCTTAGCTGTCAGGTAACTTCACACAATGTGATGTTAGAAATTATGAGTTGTGATATTGAAGGAAAACAAGTTTTCTTAATCACTAAAGTTATAATAAGTCTATCTAATTATATTTTGTACATTTTGTCAACATCCCATATAACAAGCAGTTCTTCCAATGTTTTAAGAAAAGTTATTTCTTGAATGAGTTTACTTATTCACTGATACTAATGAGATCCATGAAGGTAAAGTTTTATTTAATTGTTTCCCTTTATCGTTCTCATTGTTGATGTCACCAAATTTAAAGACTTATACATATACATATCCCTGATGTTCACCAGCTTCTATTTGCATCTTATGTACAAATTATATCTAAACTAGAAAAAACTGCAAACGTGAAAATGGGATGGAAAAGGAAGGAGAGGAATTTAAAATCAGCAGAAGTTGATGCTTGTGATAAGACCACCCAAAGCAGAAGTGACCGTATTGAAAATTAAGTGTTGCTCTATATGTCCGTGAGCCCTTTTAGAACCAAAGTGCTGCAGAACACTTCAAACTAAGAATTGGTCATGTGAACTGAAATGATGAGTCATAAATTCTGAGGATTACTTGGACATTATTTAAAATATTTGGAGTGCTTATGAAATCTATTTTCCAAACAACAACAACCTATTTCTTGCAAGTGCAGTGCACCACAGAGCATGCAAGCCACACAGTAGCTAGGGTGAGCTGCAGTCAAAGTAATGAACTACATCGATTTTAAATTTGGGGACTATGAGAATAGCAGTATGGTGAGAAAGGCAATAAGGGTAGGAACACTTAAAGAGCTTTACTGGGTGTGCCAGGGAGCAAGAGAACTACTGACTAAATAATCAGCTAAAATTTTATCCATTTTGAAAGACAGAAATGAAAGCTAAAAAAAGAAAGGAAAAGCAGTGTAGTCAGAAAGCAGAGACAGGCAGTTGTGAAAGAGAGTGAAGTAACCAACATAGCCATACACATAGAAGGTAACAGGGAAAGAAATTCAGAGTGTGAGAGAGAAGGTTTATGCCGTGAGTGTGGCAGTCTTATAGATGAACTGGACTCTATGAAACAACACCTTAAGAGGGAAAATAGTTACATTTGCTTCAATTTTGCTTCGAAGTCAAGATTTTTACTACAGAAAAGAAGATGTCAGAAGAATTGTGAAATAATGTCAAAATTAATGTGAGGATGCAAAGAAGAAAAGTCAAGGTAGAGTGAGTGTTTGTTTGGTGTATTTTTTAGTTAACTGATTGGGAGAGATGGAGACTGTCAATAGAGACCAATATGTTAAGGAAGTTAATGAAAGTATCTGAGATGGTGGAGGGGAAATCATGTGCAGGATGAAAATTGTTGATGTAAGATATGAAACATATGAGTTGGTTTCTGGTGAGTGAGATGGCACTGATGCACAGAAAAGTTAAAGGAGCAAAGAGTATTCTTGAAATGGAATAGGAGAGTGACAAAGAGGAGCGTCAGATGATTCAGGTAGTTAGAGATTAGTTCAGTGGGACAGTAGAGAATTTTGAGATGAGGTTGCTGGCAATAGGAAAAAGTACAGAAGAGAATATGATATAATGTACCATGGAAGGTGAGGACTTTTGGTTTGAAAGGGTTCTATCACTTGAAAATTTGCAGCAGAAATGGTGATTACTAAAGTGACAAGGTGCTTTTCAAATGTAGAAGTCAGCATGTTAAACTACTACTATTACTCCTCCACTTTTATCAAGCAGGTGTCTTGATCATGAGGCTGATGCCAGCATTGATGAAGTATGTTGAGATACTAGGGAGAGATGCTAAGTCACGTCAGTTGCTTATAGAAATCAAAGCGATCTGGATCATGCAATAAAAGAATAAATCTGAAGAATTATAATGCCTAAAGTTAGGTATCCAGTTGGAACGTTGCTGCTTGCATCCCATAAAAAAAATCATACCACTTCACAACTTCATTTATTCCTCCAACGACTTGACCATTAACTGACCTGGTCATGCTGCTGACTTTCACTACCCAATTCACCCCTCATTCATATCACTCTAAACGCTCTGCATTCATACCACTTAACATAAACGTTCGTTTTCCATCTAACTTCCTGCATTTTGCTCTGTTGTTTTTCATTTTACTCTGTTGTTTTTCAGTAAACCTGACACTAGCATCAATAAATTTTCTCTTCCCAGAAAGAATTAACTCATTTCATTGATCACAATCTATGAACTTTGTGTGTATGTGTGTGAGCATGTATTTCAATCACAAAGAAGTATGACTTAATAGTAGTAAGTACCATAATTATACTAAAAGGCTTTAGCTGCCTTCGTAATCATGAGCATATATAGACACCTTCTAGGCCTCTTCACCTTGACCCACTAGGACAACAAGTATGTAACAGCTGGGGGAGAGAGATAGCTGAGTAGACTGGGACAGAGTGCAATGAATGCTTTACTCAAAGACGCAGAATGTCTGATCCAAGTATGGAACTCACAAACTTATGATTGTGAAATTGTTAGGTCAACAGCCTAGCCACCAGGCTACATGCTTTCACTCTCTATATATCATCATCACTGTCATCCTTTAACGTCTGCTTTCCAAACTGGCATGTGTTGGATGGTTTAACAGGAGCTGGATAGGCAGAAGACAGCACCAGCCTTCAGTGTGTTTTGGCATGGTTTTTACAGCTGGATGCCCTTCCAAATTCCAACCACTCTACAGTGTGGTCTCGATGCATTTTATGTGGTACCAACACTGGCAAGGTCACTAAATAACTTGCAAGACAAAAATCCTTTGAGAAGGGAGGGGACGTTGAAGGAGGTGATCTTGTGCCAGATGATGAAAGATTAATGTAACAGAGAGATAGAAACAGAGGAGATACATTACATGGTTACCCAGTCAGAAAGAGAGAGATTTAGATTATATATATATATATATATATATATATATATGTGTGTGTGTGTGTGTGTGTGTGTGTGTGTGTGTGTGTGTGTGTGTGTGTGTGTGTTTGTGTGTGTGTGTGTTTATGTGTGTGTATATATATATATATATATATATGTGTGTGTGTGTGTGTGTGTGTATGTACGTATGCATGCACTAAGGAGGTGTTCCAGAATAAAAGAATATATATACTTTTCATTATTAAAGCTGCAAAAATATCACAAAAAACTGCTACACAGAGTTTCATGTTTCCATTTGTCAGGCAGTTGTAATACAGAATGAAATAAAATTGTGATGGTACATATAATATATGATTTATTTTACATGATTTATTTTACATGATCTATTTTATATGATTTATTTTATATGATTTATTTTAATCTATTCTATATCACAACTGCCCAACGAATGGGAATGTGAAACCCCAGAGTAGCAGTAATTTTGTGATGTTTTTGCTTCTTTAATAAAAAGAAAGCATATTACTCTACCTCCAGTATTCAAGTACTATATTTTGTCACCTTCTTTTGCATTTATGTGCTCATGCATGTGTTTGTGTGTATATGTATGTGTGAGCATATATTTATGCACACACACACGGTAGATTGTTGCACAGTTTGTCTACCAAGTTACACTTCGAAGATATTGGATGATGCGATACTTGCTTTCACTTGTCAGGTTTGCATATTTTAGCA
Source organism: Octopus bimaculoides (assembly GCF_046866305.1). Taxonomy (NCBI): domain Eukaryota; kingdom Metazoa; phylum Mollusca; class Cephalopoda; order Octopoda; family Octopodidae; genus Octopus; species Octopus bimaculoides. The sequence continues at coordinate 70,098,095 of NC_142931.1, read as the reverse complement.
ACAGGTGTCATTTGATATAAGACAGGTATAAAGAGACATAGTATTGAGGATGTTATCAGTAATATTTCATGAATGAATGCATTTTTTTTTTATGTTTCAAAGACACATATGAAGTAATGCAAATAACTATTCAGATTTTAGTATATAATCTGTAATAATTTATGGGAGATAGCTGGGGGGAAAGTTGCATATTATTGGCTTTGATTTAAAAACTTTTCTGCTCTGGTTTAAGTACCAGTTGTCACCCACAACTTATATATGGTTATGTGTGTGTGTGCTTTTATTATGCACACACAAACACACACTTACATACATACATGCATGCATGTATACATGCGTACATACATACATACATACACACACACACACCTGTATGCATGTTTACATACACACATATAAAAGTGCATGCATAACTATATGTATCTTGTTATTGGTTATATAGCTACTGATTTCCACCCCATGTCTAGAATAATTAAGCAGATATGCTGGCGTTCTAATCATGTCTCTCTTTTGCTCTTTTGTTTTTAATGTTAAAAATATAATACAAACTGGACTACATTATACAATTCATTTTTTTGCAGTGTGTGATTTGGGAAAGATTTGGCTGCTATCTACCAAAGTTGATAAGATCATGTAGATGCTCAGTTGTTAGCATGTATAGTTGTTAATCATTGTCAACCATTGACACTGCAAAAACAATTTGAATCATGGAAGAAAAATTTTAAATGTACAGGTCTGAAGTGGACACAACACACAACTAGGTCTTAATCAGATGCAGTGACTATTGCTTCTGATAATAGTGAGCCATAGTCACTTGATTATCAGGCAACCAATCATTCATATCCTGAAATTTCAATTGCAGTGTCCATGACCAAAACCAAGAATCACTTAATTCCCAAGGTTATTGAACAAAGAACAGCTTTGTAAAAAACAAGTATGTCATTATTTTGTAGTGTGAATTAGAATTCTCTTTTGATTGTGGTAACTTATTATCATTTTGTCTTCAAAGGAGCTCTGATCTATCCAGACCTATGATCAAAAACACTCTTTTTTGCCCAAGCATATCTCCAGAAAAACATATTCCCATGTAATCCTTCCTTCATTTTAAGATAGCAAGGTATGATCTGAGGGAAATTTGGATACTATTTACGGGAGGTCAAGTAATGACGAAGAGGCTTCTACATTGGCTTATGTACAGTCAGTAAAAGTGTTGGCTCCCCCTGCTCTAATCTCTTTAAGTGAACCATGTCAGTAACCATAGTATCCAACTCTTTGATTTGGGGATAAAAGTTTCCGTACCTTAATGGTTTCTAGAATCCAACACCCTTAATCATATTTAGTTTGTACAAAATCAATAATATATAAGTAGTTCAATCAGCAGCTACAGAAGGTTTCTAAATGGGTTATGGATAGAAATAGAGTGCTATGCTGATTCAATAAATATTTCTGTTCTGTTACCTAGGTGACCTAATCTGTGCCAAAAAGAAGCTAACAAGTAGTATCCACAGTTTGAGGACTTCCTACATTTCCCTCATAATAGATAGTAAAATATGTTTGATTATTGTTTCATTCATTAACATATTTGCAAGAAAACAATTTTAGTATCATAATCCTTCTTCAATAAATAATTTTTAAAATCCACATTGCACATATACAAACATATACCAATATAGTTACAAAGACATATATATGCATGCATATATATATATATATATATATATATATATATATATATATATGATTACAATTGAAGGTAATACTTCTATTATCAAGTGAAAGAGATAAAAACATGTTGAGTCCATTATATTTGCCATGAAATATTAACATTTCACTGACAACAATCTAGGTTTTCTCTTCAGCAAAATGTCAACTGCCTAATTCATGACATTACATATTAATGCAACCTGGGAAACAACAGTGGATAGTCTGAGTTTAGAGAAGTCAATTACAAATCAGCATTAATGACTGGACACACAATATGAGCCTCAACATTAAATTGTATTTACATGGTAGAAAAATTGGTTTATCATTGAAATTGTAATTATTGTAAAGAGTTTAAACAGTTAAGAAAATATAGATTGTTGTAAAACATAACATGAAAGAAAGATATCTGAGGTATTAGACACATTTCAGAAGTGCAGTAACAAAAGTAATCAATATGCACATACAAACACACACACATGCACGCACACACACACACACATTCACGAAACTATTAAAATCAAATGTACAAATGCTCTAATCGGATCTATTTTCAAATGTGTCCCACCGGTATATCTAATACATTCATGTACATCCTCCACATATTAATTTCAATATTGGTATGGCAGAATACGTAAATCCCCTTTTACTTTTGATTAAATAGGTATCTGGAATCTAAATCCAGTCAAATTTATCCCAAAGAAACTTATTAAACACTTAAGTATTTTGACATCTAAATGCATTCGATAATGTTCATATTTATTATTTGGAATATACAAATTCAGTTATTCAAGCTTAAATAGATTTACTCTTTAATCTTGCCAGAACATTAAACCGTTTGCAATTAGGTTTTAGCTCAAATGTATCCAATTTAATAATCTGAAGTCTGAGATGCAAGGCTCTGAATATATTAGAGATAATTCATCAGTGATTCATATGGAGTATTTAACTACTGCAGAGATGGAGGAAAAATGATATGTTCTACTACTGTAATCTGGTCTTAGATGTATTTTTATAGTTTCACTGATTCAATTCAGAACAAAAGTTAAAGGAAATCTTCATTAAATAATATCCTCAGACTGACTGACAACAGCTGGATTCTCAGATGTAAATTGGTGCATGGGAAACCTGTATTGGCCCTTGGCCATCTTTAATGATAAAATATGATGGCATCAATAAGTATCAATATTTTAGAAATCTGCACAAAACAACATTTTATACATGATCATTTTTTTGAATAAGAGATTATGAATAGATTTTGCAGATGTCTGTTTTTCTTTTATTATATATGCAAACTTCAGGGAACTAGTTCTTATTCTGTTACTCTTTTACTTGTTTAAGTCTTTTGACTGTGGCCATGCTGGAGCACCGCCTTTTAGTCGAGCAAATCGACCCCAGGACTTATTCTTTGGAAACCTAGTACGTATTCTATCGGTCTCTTTTGCCGAACCGCTAAGTTACGGGGACATAAACACACCAGCATCGGTTGTCAAGCGATGTTGGGGGACAAACACAGACATACAAACACATACACTCACACACATATATATATACATATATACAACAGGCTTCTTTCAGTTTCCGTCTACCAAATCCACTCACAAGGCTTTGGTCGGCCCGAGGCTATAGTAGAAGACACTTGCCCAAGATGCCACGCAGTGGGACTGAACCCGGGACCATGTGGTTGGTAAGCAAGCTACTTACCACACAGCCACTTCTACGCCTACTATACAAATGTATAGTATAAAGTATAAATAAATATATGAACAGTATAATCTGCATGAAGCATTGATGAATATATAGAAATGTTTTTATTTTCTTTTAATAAAATCAAAACAAGGCATGTTATAAAGAATAATGCAAATTGATAATTTGCACTTTCACTTGGTATTTCGAAATTTTGGTGTTAGAAGAGATCTTTGGAGAAATGGAATTGTGAACTGATTTCTCTGTTCTACATCCACACACACACAACAGGAGAGAAAAATCAGGGGTCCTAATCCTGAAGTATTGAAATATCAAATAAGAGAACAAACTATCAACTTTTGGATTATTTTGGCTTTACAAATTAAGATAAAAATTGATATAATTAAATACCTAAGGCTGTGTGATAAGAAGCTTGTTTCTCAACCACATGGTTGTAGGTTCAGTTCCTCTGCATGGCATCTTGGACAAGATTATTCTACTATAGCTTTGGGCCAACCAAAGCCTTGTGAGCAGACTTGGTAGATGGACATTCAAAGAAGCCTGTTGTATGTGTGTGTGTGTGTGTGTTTGTCCTTCCACTACCACTTGACAACTAATGTTGGTGTGCTTATGTCCCCGTAACTTAGCAGTTTGGCAAAAGAGACTGAGAGAATAAGTATTAGGCTTTCAAAGAATAAGTCCTGGGGTCAATTTCTTCAACTAAAAAAACTAACTGCTTCATAATGCTAAGTTTGATATGTGGAGGTAGCATAGTTTTTCCCAATTGAACAAAAAGCTCTTCAACCACATTAAAAAACCCTTGAAATAATGTTCACCCAGTGTTTTCCCCTAACTCTGCTGTCCCATATGCATAAGAAGAATGGAAACTTCACAGGTAAACATTGCCTTTTACTGAAAAATGAGGAAAATTGTGACAATTGGAGGATTTGGGTATCATAGAATCTAGTTGTGATGATAAATAATTGCTTCAACACATCAAAAACCCTTCAAATCATGTAAAAACGTCCTGAGAACAAAACACCTGTCGAGTTGTCTAATCATTTCTAGCATGTACTGATAACCACAAATTTTGGGTGTGGATTGCACTCAATGTAATCAATCCAAGTACAGTACTTGACTGATTCTTATTTAAAACAATAATAATGTGAGATTCTGATAGTGTTCATCAATATGTATTTATAGTTATCATTGTTCTGCTTGAGGTTTACCTTTAAGTCAATCAAAATTATTGATATAAATCCTTTTTCAATTCTTCAAAAGCTGTGTTTAAAGAAAACTGTTTTCTCATCTCAACATTTAAAGCTAATTTCTTCATTCAATCTGACATTAATGAAGTAAGTTACAATTGTCAAAACTTTAGAACTTAAAAGAGAAATTTGATATACATATAATAAAGTCACTTCGTATCATATAAACCAATGAGGGAGTCTCTATGTGGATGTCAGAAATAGCAAATGAATTCCTTCAAATTTCCCTTTGTCATCTTCAAAAGGAACACATTGGATAATGTGACCCTAGGTTCATTGTACCTATGGAAAAGATGGGATGGTCACAGCTGTGACGATTTTGATCACAAGTCTGCTTGTTTATAACTAACTTGAAGCAAACAGCAATCTGATAATATGACAGATGGAAATAAATGTTCATACAATAGGGAAGAATTGAATGAAGATTTCTTCTTAGCTATAGAGAACATTGTGTTTCTCTAATGATCTATTTATTTTTGCAGCTGTTGCATCTCAAATAGATCTTCATAATACAGAATTAGATTGCAGATTATCTCTGTACTGAATAATTAAATGAGACGTATACAAAATAGTTTTTGAAGCAACGTGATTATCAAATAAATAAAGAAAGAATTATATAATATAAAAATCCCTTGGCCTTCAAAGACAACACTAAAATTATCTCAGTAAGAGCTAACTTTAATTAGACGGAGAGTTCTAGATAATTAACAGTATGATCTGGCATTGCACTTTCTTGTTTGCAAAATATCTTGCTACACAAAGCCAGTATTTTCACAAACTATTTATAAATTAATACTTCTACTAACTGTGACAAAATTTATTTTAAAACACTAAGAACGAATTATTGATTCTGATTTGAACTATAAATGACTTCAGACCTGAAAACTAAAATGTCATGATTAAATTCTATGCAATGATATTTCAATTAAAATACACAATAGATGGTTGCTAGAATTAGCCCAAGTCTACAGAAAAGACGTAGCTACATAATTGAAACTGGCGTGAAGATTTATCATTATAACACTACATTCTCTTGTCTCTTTTGTAGATCCACAACCTATATCCGTTGGCATTTTATCAGGAACCATTCAACAGATTCTTTGAAGTTTTGAAAGGAAATTCTCATTTTTACCAACAAATATAAAAAAAAATAATCATCATAAAAAAACAATAGCAATGTAATGCACTAAATCAGTAACAACCCATATTCAACAAGCATTTCAGTTCAATAGTTTGTTAATTATTGATTATAATCAGTTACCTAAATGAGTATGTCTTTGATAAGATGTTGTATTAGAAATATTGAATTTAGTATAATAAATAAAACACAATAACACTACAAAATCAATTTTTTATTGACCGTCTTATTGTTTGACAATGATGTTGGTGTTTGTAGCCCACTATCTACAAGAGACATTGCAAACAATAGATGTTCATCTCTGAGGCTTCATTAATATCTGGATTTGATTTAATTGCTAAGGTTGACTGTCCAGAGGATATGATTTTATTGTAATGGTCACCTTGATCTCATGGTGACCAAATTCTGTCACTACCAACGTAATATTCGCAGGTATATTATTTACCAACAGCATCTCTGAGTATGTTTAAATAGTCCACACAAATTTTCTTTCTATCCATAAGTTATAAAAAGTGCTAATTAGTATCAATAGAACATAAATATGATGATGAGTAACCTCAGTATTGTAGTGTTAGGTTATTAGCTTGATTTGAGAAAGTTCCATTCCACATATTTGTCAAATGCATCTAAATGAAAGCAGCCCCCATCAATGAGAGATGTCAAGTTGCAAAATGGAAGAGTTGTAGTATTGAAGAAGCTTTTTCTGATTTTCCTTCATCATTAGATGAGGTAGATAATGACAATGATGATACTCTAGATAGCACAAAAGAAGGTAATGCTTCAACTAGCTCTGAATTGGAAGAGTGCACTGATTGTTTCCCCATTTGTTCATTCGTTTGACAACAAAAATGCAAGAATCTCAAATAAATTTATACTCACTACAGACACAAAGTAATGAGAATACTTTATGTCACTTTTTGATAATGAGATTGTAAATTTTCAGTCTTTGTACTTATTTAAAACAAAAATAAGTTTAAAAATTACCCTTAAGAAAAAGAAGACGTCTTTTTTTTTTGTCTTGATACATGCATTCATGCACCCCTTTCCAACTGTTAAAGCAGTATTTTCCATACTCTTCCCGTTAGTGACATACTTTTTAAGCATACGTAATTTAGCAACACACCAATTAAGTTTTATGCAAACCTAACGTTAATTATTTTAATATAATCTATCATGGCAATAAGATGCTGATGCATAAATTAATTTTTATAGCAGAACATATTGAGAAAACCTTTCATCTATATTTCATAAATATATAATTTGTAAGCAAAATAAAATACACCTTCAAGAGAAATGTGAGTCATCATTTATTGATAATAATCTGTAAATATGTGCCAGGATTAATAAAAAAATAACTTTTATAACTTACTATTTCAGTGAGATACATGAGCTTGATGGGAAGGACAGAGATTTTGGATATTAGGTGGAATAGTAAATAATGACACTTGCAGTTCACTATCAAGCATTTTCAAGTTTCCATGTTTCGCTGTCTTTAACATTATTGAAACGATGCTTCACAAATGTATGTAGTAGAAAACTGCAAAAGAACTTGAAAAGCTTTTTTAGCTAGGTTTCGATGCTTCTTTGAATCATGAATCCAAATGTTCTGTAAGTTCCCCTCTTCATAAATCAATAACAGACACTGAACGTTTTTGATTTCAGCTAGTTCTTCTTTTCGGTAAGTGGAAAATCAATCGTTGCAGTGAGCAAGAAATGGATTTCTGATCCAATCGTAGTTTTGGATTTCAATATTTGGAAAATAGTAAACAAGTTTTTTTCTAAGCAATGTTAGTTAAATGGCCGACAATTAACAAGCTGATCTCACACTCACAAGTTTTGGAAAACATTTCAAAATTTCCTTCTTTTACTTTGTATTTCTAAATTGTTATCTTGACTCTCATTGCACAAATTTTATCAGCCAATGTTAAGATATTTTCTGCTTTTCCCTGCATACTTGTGTATTGTATTCAATGTTCAAATATGTCTGAAAGATATGCCAATTTGGTGCACCAAAGTTCATCTTGAATCAGACCGTGGAATTCATTCAGTTGATTTTCTTCAAAAAGTTTAAGCATCATTTCTCTCAATTTGCATACATGACAATGCACACAACCTTTTGAAAGCCAATGAACATCTACTGAACAAAAGTGATGAAAGCTGATCTCAATATGCTGAACTTCTGAAAGGATATGAAAAAGGAATGCAACAAGTGGAAGCATACTGTGTTGCAGAGGACTTATCCAACCTATTCAAGCACTCAAAAGCTGATCTAAAAATGCTGACAAAGATCATAATGAAATCAAATTAAATTATTAGTCAATTGCTTAAAAACAACATATAAAGTAATGCTGTAAAATATGAATGAAGAATTAAAAAGTTAAGTTGTATACGATTTTTAATTTCCTAACTAATTTCATATGTATCTGCTACAGAGTAGGGAGAAATGAATTTTATGCTGAGTGGTATTTTTTTTGAGGAATGTATCTGTATTGAAATTACTCTATTAATTCCATTTTGTAATTCAAATGGAACTCCAACACTTAGTAGATCCAATCCATTGTGTAATTAACAGTACCACCTGGCTTTTCAATAGCATTGTTCAAAATAATATTGTTGCAAGCATTTACACTATATTTTGGTTTATTTTGGTCTAAGGATAACTCATTATCTATGTACACTTCATTCTTCCTGTAATAACCTAGATGTTTTGGCTTCTTCCTTTCCCCCTCCATCATTACCAGAAGCTCAGTAAAAAGGTCATAGGTGTTGCCTTCCTCTGTCTAAGACCTTTAAACTACATTAGGGATAAGGCATGAATATCATAACTCTCCACATAACACTTCTAAAACTGTAACTTCTTGTCTGTATGCATACTCTATAACAACATCGTTAAATTATTTTTGTTATCAGTCTATTTTAATATGTTCACAAAAATGATCCAATTTTAGATTATCTACTGCAGCAACTCATAAAATGTCGCCCACAGTAATCAAATGTACTTATAGTAGTTTTATGTTTTCCAGAAAATTGAGCACAAACCCCCACCTTTCTCTCACTGTCCCTATCAAAGCTTGAAAAGGATGTAGAAGACAGACAGTATTAGTAAATGTTTTACTTTTCTTTGTTGCAGAAGTTTTATAGTTTTGTGGTAAGACCTCATGTGATGTGTTACATAGTAACTTGAAAAACTTTTGTTAAGACTATGTATAATTCGTAGATAAAAAAGAAACAAAAACTTTGAGGAGAGTTTAAAAATCTAAAAGCAATCAAGAGTGATGATTTTGATATTATTTCAGTGAAATTTTCAGAAAATATATAAAATGCAGTAGTGGTGCTGGTTCCAGTCTATAAGGAACCAATTGGTGAAAGTAGCAGACATGTCTTAATTTTATTAGGCCCCTGCAGCAAAGCATTTGTTATCAGTTGGCGAGGCAAAGAATGATCAAAATATACACCTACACACATATGTATATATGTGACTGTGTGGTAAGGGGTTTCTTTCCCAACAGCATGGTCCCAGGTTCAGTCCTACTGCATAATACCTTGGGCAGATACCTTCTTATATAACCTCAGCCCAACTAAAGCTTTGTGAGTGAATTTGGTTGATGAAAACTGTTAGAAGTCTGTTGTGTGTGTGTGTGTGTACGAATTTTTATGTACATATATGTACGAATATGTATGTATGTATGTATGCATGTATTCATGCATGCAGAATTCACTATAATAATCTAAGTTGATAGTTCTGTAATTCAAACAATCAGAATACTGATTGTTGAAGGATGCATTTACTTTAAAAAAAATTATAAAACAATTTCAAAATACTTACACATGATATAATATTATTAATTAATCTATGCAATTTCAAATTTATTTTTCTCATAAACTTGGTTATTGGTATACTAATATTTCTAAGATATTAAAACTTTTTTTAAAAATTTATTTCATTAAAGATGATGACAAAATTATTGCAAATTGTAATATATAAACAGACTAAGCAGAGAATAAATATATTATTATTATTATTGTTGTTGTTGTTATTGTTACTATTGTTATTATTATTATTGTTATTGTCGTACAAGAATTTAAAATTTAATAAGTTATAAGAGAGAGACAGAAAGAAAATAAAAAACTAGTTTTGAGAGATTGTAGGCAAATCTTACCATGTAATAACCTCACCAAAAATGAATTCAAAGTTTTACATTCTAATTAAAGTAGCAAACAAAAAAAGTATGAAAATAGAAAAAGAGAAAAAAAATGAAGTTTTACTAATAAATGACAAAATGTCTTAAGTAATAAAATAGCAATCTCACAAAATTAGCATAATAATAGTTGCAAATTTGTCTAAGTTAATAAAATGCTTTAACATATTTACCATTATAATAAGTATTATAGATTTAGTCACCTTAATGAATTTTTAAAATGATGATTATCATATTGTTATTACATTTTATTCTTTTGCTTATTTCAATCATTGGACAACAGCCTTGCTAGAGTATTACCTTGAAAAGTTAGGTGGAGCAGATCAACTCCAGTGCAAATTTCAAGTCTCTATCTCTTTATGACAAACACCTAAATTATGGAACATAAACAAACCAACAGCAGTTGTCAAGTAGTAATGGAGGAGAATAAACGCAGATACAAAAATACATACAAACATATATATGACAGGTATTTAAACACCTTTCGAGGGTTTTTTGTTAACTTATTAAGGGGACAATTTGTTAACAAATAATACATTGTATGAGAACTGACTGTTAATAATCTTACTACAAAACAATAAAACTTTTGCAACAAGGGCAAGTAAAACACTTGCTTATACTATCTTTCTTCTAAAGCCTTCCCATCCTTTGGCAGAGAAGGAGAAAGGTGAAGTATTGTGCTCAAATTTCTTGTTAACATGCAACTACTAAAACTATTGAATGAATGCTTGATTACTGGGGCAGAATTTTATGGGATGAGAGCAGTGTATCATTCTGCACTGTTGCTCCCAGCATCAAATCTACAGCAGTCAAACTGAGGGCAGCTGCAACAATCACTAAAATAACAACTACAAAGTCAACATAAATAATATCTCTCCACTCATAGAAGGTCATAGAAACAAGTCCCCCAGCACTTTCACTTTACCAACAACATTGATACAATTAAACCATCAGTAGCCTCAGAGGACATAAAAACAACTGAATGGGTAATTGTCGAACAGCCCCATCAAAGGAAAAGCGGACAGATTGGTAAATATACTTGCTTTACCTGCAAATCCCCAAAGTCTGTGAGCACCAAGTTCAATCAATCAGAAAAGGATGCATCCAATCACTTAATCTGGTTTGATTCTGGGCATCAACAAGAACAAGACGTTTCTTCTGGAGGACTTTCAGATTAGATACTATGGACCAAATATGCTTGCCATGAAAGTGCAATAGTGAAGTATTACCTATTTGAGAAAAGGTCTTCCAGTATGAAAATGCTAATAGCAGAACCTGTCCTGATGCATGCATGAGAATTAAATGTTCCTACACACCATTGTGCAATATCCATATAGGAGCTACTTGTGGGCTTATGTAAAGAAGCTGCTGTCACATAAAGGATGAATTTGGCTGTCTACTGAGCCCATAATGAAGATTAACATACCCACTTCCTTTGAAGGGAAAGGGAGGCAAATCTTTCTCTGCTTGGTGGCTGTAGTGAAAGAAGTTGTGTGAAGAACTAATGTGAAAAGTTTGAAGATAAACGCTTTCCTATCTGATCAAGATCTCATCAACTTCTTTGTGTACCACTTGAAGCAGAAAATGAGTGTAGAGAAGACACTGCCTTCTAGTGTGTTTATCGAAAGGGAATTTGAATGGACCTTCCTTGAGTACAAGTTTCTAAGTAGGAGGAAAGAAACTGGAAACTTTTATTCCTGAATCTCATCGATGGATTCAAAATACAGGTACTTTGCAAATACAGGTACTACTCATTTTGCCAGCAGAGTAGACTGGAGCAATGTGACGTCAAGTGTCTTGCTCAAGGGCAAAACATGTCACCAGGAATTGAATTGACAACCATATGTATGATCATTAACCAAATGCCTTAAACACTAAGCTGTGCACCTTCACTTGTTTTTGATGTGCAAAATTACAAAAATCTCAACAACCTGTTGCCTTTTTACAAATTGATAATAAGAACATAATAAAATCGTAAAAATGAAAGATAACAGCAAATTAATATTTTCAATGAAATTTTGTGATGCACTGCCAATCCTAATTTCAACCCTGAACTAAGACTGATGAAGAATTTGACACATTTTTCATGAAAACATTGGAGATGGTGATGGGTGGGTGATAGGAAGAGCAATGGGTGCTGAACATTTCAATCTAATTTTCTAATAAATACAACACATTATTAAATAAAGAAAGTATTCCTCAATTTCTATTTATCCATTTATTTTCTTCACTATCCTGGGATGGTCATGGAGGTAGGGTCCGCAGACACCTCCTCCTTGGGTCCTATCATAAGTGACTGTCATTACACATCCCTGCTGGATTCCAAAGTTTGACCAAATGAGAGTAAGGATACTATCCAACCATCATGTTCCTGGTCTGCACCTAGATTTCCTGCCAGTTGGCTCACCTTCAAGAATTCATCTTGCAATTCTTTCCAGCAACATTCTCAACTTCATTGGACTTTCATCCATTCATTTCTTTTTTTAAACAACATCATTCTTTATTGACAAATTTGTGAGAGAATTTAATATATCTTGTATCACAAATTATTGAAAATATGTTTTTGCAAGCTTTAGTTTACTACGGCTGTGTTTCCTCATTTTTTTCTTGCCTTGTTTCTCATTTGATAACAAGTGAAAACAATGAGGATCTTTACTTAAATTTTCCAGTGAGGTATTCAGAGTAGAGTATAATTTAATTAGAAATCTCAGCACCCACTGAAATTAATTTTAGCACCTCTTAGTAAGGAAACATTGTGCTAAAGCTTCTTTCTATCTCTCTCCACTCGCTTTCTCTGTTCCTTCCCTACCTCCACCACCCCTCTCTCTCTCATGTAACCACAATTACTGGGAAACACATGATGTAGCACTCCATAGGACATTCAATGCTTGGCAATTGCCTGAGTTTCTGATATTTTCAGCTGGCACAGTATAATATTTATAGTATTATAGTTCAGGCCAAAATCAATCCTGATCAAACACTCTAAACACATTGCAACCACGATCAACCAGTTCTTTATCTCTTTTACTTGTGAATATATATCTTATGTGTCCTTCCTGTTTTCATAGACATTAATGGAAAGATTGATAAATGACAACGAAAAAAAAATTATTTGCTATATTTAATTACAACCTTTTACACTTTGCATTTCATCATTCTACCCCACCTCTCTCTCCCCAACTTTCCCTCTGAGAAGAAATCTATAAAATTGGTACCTGTAATACACTAAATATTCAATTTAAATGAGTAGTCTTATGGTAATGCAAGAAACCAATTTAAGTTAATTTCCTGTAAAGCTTCATACATGTGAAGGAAATCATAATAGTAGACCAAGAGTAAAACTGAAATGTGAATGGAAATGAAATTAAAAGATACTAATGAAGTTTTGTGAAATGATGTACTCATTGAAAGTGATTCCACACTTGGAATTCTCATAAAGAATTAATTACAATGTAAATCTTGTCTATTTCATGTTCAAGAGTTTATTAAAACTGACATTGAAAATAAGAATTTAGTTTTCTCTTTCTTCAGAATTATGGTAGCTTTCAATGTCCTTTGCTTACACACTCACATAAAAGTATATGCATGTATATATATATGTGTGTGTGTGTGTATATGTGTATATATATATATATATATATATATATATATATATATACACATACACACACACTTGCACACACATACCCAAAACATAGATACATATACGTACACAAATATACCTACAGACAGAGAGATACAGTCACATCTAGACCATTCTTTTTTTCAACAGAATGGACAGTTCTGAAATATTTAATTCTCTTCTCCGAAAAGCAGGGTTATATTGGAGAAGATTGTAGTTAATAGCTCTCTCTCTCTACATTACCTTTGAGATATTATCAGTTGATATAGGATGATATTTGGCAGCATCAAAAGCGGTTGCTTTTCTTGAGAATTGGATACACTGTAGTATGTTTCTAAACCTGGTGACATGTTACAGTCCTGGTGAGGATGAGATTCAATAAACAGGTGAGAATAGAGAGTAGAGATGAGATGCATTATTAAGCTGTGTTTCACATTGGATACAGAGTACAGTGGTCAGCCATTATCTGGCTAGTTATTCATGCTATTATAATGCTATTATGATATCATAATGCTATCAAATGTGTCTTTGGAAACAGGTTTTCCAATGAACCAATTATAGGTTCACTGTGTTTCTAACAGTGAGAGTAACTCAGAAAACTTTATTCAAAAAGCACTGTATCCATTGTTCTAGTCAATTATATTCATTGGCAGTTTATGACACAAGATTTAAGGCAGTGGGCTGGCAGAATTGTTACTACTGGGCAAAATGCTAAACAGCATTTCGTTAGTCTTTACTTTCTTCGATCGAATTCCACTGAGGTCAACTTTGCTATTCATCCCTTTCAGGGTCAATAAAACAAGTACCAGTCGAGAACTGGGATTGATGTAATCAATCTACCTCCTCCCTGCTGGCCTTGTGCCAAATATTGAAGCCAATACATGACACAAGATACCCACACAGACACACACAGTAAGGCAAGTAATGGAACATATCAGCTCATATGAGGCTGAAAACCTTACCAAAGTTGGAAAGGGTCTTCTCCATAAATATTTCTTAACTGATGACCATGATATACATCAAGAGAAGTTGCACCACCCTAATTCAACAGGTCATCAGAAGGAAAACCGTATGTATATCACCAAAAGGTTATACTTGAGTTGGTTATATTCCATTAAAGCTTCAAAGAGACATCATTTATACTCAAAGTAATGTATTTTGGATTAATTTCTGGGTATTGACTCTCACTTTGACTCTCACTTTGAAGAATGTGATTTTGAAATGCAGAGGCAGAAAATAGACGCAAAAGCATGAAAACGTGTGTGTTTGTGTGTGTGTGTGTGTGTGTATATATATATATATATATATATATATATATATATATATATATATATATATATCATCATCATCATCATCATCATCGTTTAACGTCCGCTTTCCATGCTAGCATGGGTTGGACGATTTGACTGAGGACTGGTGAAACCAGATGGCTACACCAGGCTCCAATCTGATTTGGCAGAGTTTCTACAGTTGGATACCCTTCCTAACGCCAACCACTCAGAGAGTGTAGTGGGTGCTTTTACGTTTCACCCGCACAAAGGCCAGTCAAGCGGTGCTGGCAACGGCCACGCTCAAAATGGTGTATTTTATGTGCCACCCGCACAAGAGCCAATCCAGGGGCACTGGCAACGATCTCTACGAAGGCCAGTCAGGCGGTACTGGCAACGGCCACGCTCAAAATGGTGTATTTTATGTGCCACCCGCACAAGAGCCAGTCCAGGGGCACTGGCAACGATCTTGCTTGAAGGTCATATGACGGCCAGTCAGGCGGTACTGGCAACGGCCAATTTACACACACATAAAGGCGGTTATGCATTTGGTCACTGCTGAGGAAAATATTCATCTCTCTGATATTTATGTTTTAACACAGCATATCCATAAAAGATGTGTCGGGAAAAATATTACAGTAACTGGCCTGTTAAGTGCAACTGTGTAGCATGCATTAAGTATGGTACACAGAGATGGCCAATGAGCCAGAGCAATAGGGTTAGCCAAGGATAAGAGAAATATTTATATTTTTGATTTACTGAAATAAAAATAACCTTGATTCAATCAACACATATTCGTAAAAGTTGCACAACAAACAATATATTTATTATTACTGAAACTTTACCTAAATTGCAAAAGATGTGTAAATAATGACAAGACAAGAACATTTCAAAAAAAAAAAAAAGACAGAAAGAATTTTATTCCAGTCACACATGTCTAGGGATTACTGTTAAATCTATTTCTGTCTGTTTTTCTGTCTCTTTGTTTTTGCCTTCTTTCTCTCTTGACCATTTCTGTATAAATTTGTATTAGTAAGCTATAAACTAAAAAAACAAACTTTTCTAAAATATCGTCTAGGCAACAACAACAACATAAGCAATAATAAACGTACATTTCTACATCTTGAAACACTTAATCGGACTAAAAAAAATTCTACCTGATAAAAATCTCTTTCATATTATCACCTTAAGAGAATCAAAACTTTTTTGCATTGTAAATTTTTTAACACATATATTTTGGTATATTTTTCACGAGTTAAGTGTCATAGTAAATACATCTCAGTACACTTGAAATATATATTTGACAAGACAAATAAATCAGAACAGCCAATGATAAAGACGTATTCTATTTGTACTGATGCTGATTTCAGTTTAATTGCTTTTGTCTTTTGTTTTGTATTTTAAGTTGATTAAGTATTTTGATTAATTTTAAGCTTACGTATTCATACAGAACTCTACACTTGTTATGTAGAGAAGATCCCACAGGACTTAATCATAATGCTAGATACCCATGTGGGTAAATTTTTATATTAACACCTGCGCAATTTTCACTAAGGAAAGAAAAAACTTGGATTTTTTGTGTGAAATCAAGTACCCTGACCTCCTAATATGCTGCAAATTCCTAATTGTGGTTCGAAAAAAAGGGGGTGACGCCCCTTCCCCAACCATATCCCAGAATCATTGGAAATTTTTTTTCCCATTGAATGAATTCCGGTGTCCTCCTAATATGCTACAAAAGCCATTTTTGGGTCCGGAAAATGGAGTGGGGTGAGGTGGAAGCCTCGGAAATTTCACCCCCACCCCATTGATCTTTTCTCCTGCACGATTTTCACTAAAGTTTTTACATGGAATCAAGTACTCTGACTTCATAATATGCAACAAACCCCTTTTTTTGGGTGGGGTGGGTGGGGAAGAGTTGGTGGGAAACCGGCCCCCCTCCCCATATCCCGGAATCAATGGAATTTTTGTTTCATTGACTGAATTCCGGTGGCCTCCTAATACGCTACAAAGTCTGCTGCCCTGGGTTTTGTAGTATATTAGGAGTTCACCGGAATTCAGTCAACAAAAAAAGAAAAAATTTCCAATGATTCCGTGATATGGAAGGGGGGGGAGGTCTGGTTTCCCACCAACCTCTTTTTTCCCGAACAAAAATAAAGGGTTTGCAGCATATTATGAGGTCAGGGTACTTGATTCCATGCAGAAAATCTGAGTTCTTTTTCCTTAGTAAAAATCGTGCGGGGGGATAATATAAAAATTTACCCCAGTGTGTGGGTAGATACATAGTAAACGTATTTATGACACTAAGAGTGAACTAAATATTTTGGTGTTCGTATTCCATGCACATCATGTATACGCATGTGTGACAACGCGCGTGTGTGTGTGTGTGTGTAAAAATTTATTGACGTATGTATGCACAGGTAAATGAAATCAGGTATTACTGTATGGGAGTGTATATGTATGTGTTTAAATGTGTGGTTACAAAATCTCATGGTTTATTACGAAATCTTTTATACCATTATATGATTGTGTTGCGTGTTAACTCAATATTACAAGAAACAAACCTTTGAATAACAGTGAGAGTTCATTCCTCTGCTAAATCGCACAGTGGACCAAATAATATTTCAGCTCTGGCTGTCGCTAGTTACAAGGGAAAATATGACACGTACACCTAGAATCCTCTCACCTCTCTGTCATAAGGGTTTTGTAAAGACTGTATATAGAGAGAGACATAGGCTACCAGTAACAGTTTAGGTTAGCTATTTAGAATGTATTAAGCACTCGATCTGAGATCCATATTCCACGCAATACGCGGAAAATCAAAGTACAAGACTCAACCAAATTTTCCAAGCTTACATGATAGGTCAAATGACCAGTCATTCTAAAATGCCATTAAAAAAATGGGCCTCGTTACACATGGGAAAATGTCGTCCATTTACGTTCATGTATAAACTCGTTTATACACGACCTATACGAATATACAATTATAAACACAGTAAAATATGGGTTAATGTTGACATTATTACCCAGAAACGAAATCGAAAAAAGAAAATAGTGTAAAAACGGGTGTAGAAAACGAATCTGAAAACAAAAATGTGCGGAGAGCAATGGGTGGGGAGAGAGGCCTTCAGAAAATTCACAAGATCCAATGTTTTCCCCTCACAACCTTTAGGAAAATGAGTTTTTTTAATGAAATTTTATATAAATACCATTTCAAACGGTATAGATTACGATTATAAAGAAATTTGTGATGAAAATCTTTTCCTAGGGGGAGGGGAGAGGACTTCGGAAATTTCACAAGATCCGATGTTTTTCCCTCGTAACTTTGAGGAAAATAGATATCTTTTAATGAAATTGTATATAAATACCTTTTAAACGGTATGCATTACGCCTAATGCGCCGCAAGCCCCTTATTTTTCTTTGGAAAAAGTGGGAACAGGAACCCAGAATTATTGGAAAATGTTTCTCTTTTTTCTCGATGAATGAATCTCGGTGACCCAATATGCTACAAAACACGGCTGTTTCTTTCTTTAATATTTCGTTAAATTTTTACAAGTGCGCCTTTATAAAAATTAGTGGTAACGAAGTCTGGATAGGAGAGAGAAAGAATGATACAAAATCCTTATAAAAACCACGTTATTGTTTGTGTGTGTGTGTGTGTGAAACAAAGTATTATATTAAAACAAAATATCGTTAACATACCTCTTAAAAATCACAGTTTTCAAATCGTATCCAATGTTTTCACTTTCCTTTAGTAATTTTGTATGCCGATATGTTAATCAGGCAAACTAATACATTTCAGTATTGTGCGAAGAGAGGGAGAGAGAGACACATATTTCATGTAAAATACTTTGTGAAACTAAACTTCCAATGGCACAGCAATGTCGTGGGTCAGATGGGGCGAGTGAGTGATTTCGGATATGTGTGTGTGTGTGTTTGTGAGTGTGTATTCCTGAGGAAAAGCCTAATTTGTGATTTCAAAAGGCTTATATTTTCCTCAAAGTTACGAGGGAAAAACTCGGATCTTGCGAATCTTGTGAATTTTCCAAACTCCTCTCCCCACTCCGTTGCTTTCCGCGCATTTTTGTTCTCAGATTCGTTTCCTACGTGGGTGTGTAGTAGAAAGATATCCATTTTCCTCAAAGTTATGAGGGAAACACATCGGATCTTGTGAATTTTCCAAAGCCCTCTCCCCACCCCCTCGGAAACGATGTTCCTCACAAATTTCTTTATAATTGTAATCTATACAGTTTGAAAGGTATTTATATAAAATTTCATTTAAAAGAAAAAAACATTTCCTTAAAAGTTATGAGGGAAAAACATTGGATCTTGTGAATTTTCCGAAGGCCTCTCCCTAACCACCACCCTCGTTGCTCTCCGCACATTTTTGTTTTCAGATTCGTTTTCTACACCTTTTTTTACACCCATTGTACTATTTTTTTTCAATTTCCTTTTAGGGTAATAATGTCAGCATTAACCAAAATATTTGCTATTTATAAAATACTAATCCACTACATATCCCTGTGCATTCAAATGTAACTGAAGACGATCACTGTATATGAACAGTTACTAATTAATCAAAGAGGTCTTCATATTTTCACACAGTTTAACAGAAAGCTCTAAAGCTGTGTATGGCGGGGTTGTCAATTCAGTGTTTTTTGCACTAAATTTAGTGCCTTTTTACTATTTCCAACTCGAAAATCCATCGAGTTACGTATACACGTGGTTTTAGTGTTTTTTTTTTGTTTTTTTTTTGTTTTTGTTTTTTATAATTTAGTGCTTTTACATTGATGTGAAATTCGAAATTTTCTGTGCGGAATTCAGACAGAAAAATTATGTGGCAAAACATCACTTTTCCTCCTCTTTTAAGGCATATCTCTTCTGAAGTTTTAAGTTAATAAAATATCTGAAGTAGAAGCACAAAACCCCACTAAATTGTTGAATGATTTCCGACCTCTCTCTGATTTACTCAGTTCAATAATTAAAAAAGCTAAAAGGAGAATGATTCAGTGCAAGGTTATTTAAAACCGAAGATGTATCTTGCATAGCAATTTGAGAAGGAGATCTCAAGGTGTAAAATTTACTGAACAAGAAAGAAAATGAAATATGAAGCCGATGCATAAAATTTGTTGTGGACGTAGTGGAGCAAATGAAACAGTAACAGTGTCATCCATATAATTTTCGTCTTTTACAATCAATGAATTATTTTAGTGTAACAGAATTTCTCAAACCAGTAAATCCTAAAATTATTAACTTTGCAAAGCATTTTAATGAAGGTTCAGAAATTCTGACAGAAATTGATTTTCAAAGGATTTTTTCATTTTTGTAAATGTACGATGGTTACTAGTTTCAGAGTTTCTTTCTGGATTGAAGTACCATCTAATAGGGATTCAAGTGGTGAATATATATTTGAACATTCGTTTAATCTAGCTTTAACACTTTTCATTTTATCACATATATGCTGATGTGGAGAAAGTATTTAGCCACATGAATTTAATGAAATCAAATGAGCATAACCGGCTAAGCATAGAAACTCTATGAGGAATTTTGAACGTCAAATATGGACTTAAACTAAGTAATAAACGAAGACATGATTATAAACTACCAAGCGAACTACTTAGGAAAATTGGATCCATGGATACGTATACAACATGAGAAACTGCAGCTTCCACATGAAAAGAAATTGATCGTGGAATCTTTGAAAATGTTATCCAGTAAAAATAGAACTATGCTCTAATATGATATACGGCGTACTTGAGAAATAACTATCCTAACATAGGTAGTAAATGAACACAAGATTCTTGGTCCCTTTTCGACCTGTAAAGGCAATACATTCAAGGATAAAAAAAGATGTAAAACAATCATTTTAGTTGTGGTCATTGTTTTATGGAAATGGACATATTTGAAATGTATGGATTTAATCTGTTTCCTCAAAAAATTTGGATCACAAGCAATTCACAATATGGAAAATGATAACATGATGCAAAATAATTTTTTTAATGGTGATGGTTGTCATGAAGCTACAAGGTGAAAATGATGGTGTAAAAACAAGTTTCCCTCCACATTTTGAAGTGCGTGGTGAAAAAAAAAGAAGCGGAAAAAAAAAGAAAAGTCCCAGCAAAATGTAGAAAATCCAACATTTTTTTGCTTTTAGCAAAAAAGAGTAAGGTTGTGCCAATGGTTCATTATTATTTTTATTTTTGTTCATCAGAGATTCCGAAGTTGGTGGGAAGAATGGAAGAATTTGTTCACATGTTCTCAAATTGAGCATTTGGTTTAAGTATTTCCATCCGAATGAATTTCACCAAAGTTATACAAGAACAAGACATTGGTTTTAAATGGTGTCACATATCATTGTCACACAAAGCTCACAAAATACAGCACACCAGGAACAAATACTGTACAGCAGTCAACCATTAAGAGATCTCTCTTTTATTAGTTCATAATAATACTGATTTATATTTTACTGTGGTGATGCATTGTAAATATGAAGAGATCATAAATAATACACATGAAACTGATACTAGAAATATGATATGTTGGATATTTGAGCTCATACATACAAATATTGTAAGGCATTCATTATAATCATACCCGTTGGTAAGGGGGGTATTCACTGGACAGTACTTCCCCCTCACTATTCAATGGTGCACAATCAGATTTACTGTGATACACTTATTTTGAAACTCCACTTTAACATTATTACAAATTAATGTCCATCCAGAATATTCTGAACCACCCCCAGGCAACAATGTCTGGCAACAGGCCTGACTATAGGCCTACTTTCTCTACAAATTACACAGGCTAACAATACCCAATCAACATAATTAGGGCTAAGATAACCATTTCCCTTCTAGTACATCAAAAAAGGCCCCTTGATAAGCATTCCACATATTTATACTTGTTCCTCTGTACACATGGAAAGTAACCATGACATTATTCATGAATCCGAAAGAGTTAGATTGCATATCCGTCAACTCCAATATGAACATGTAAGGTAATGCTGAACATGGAGTGATATGATCTAAGCATCATTGTAATGTAGTGATTGTTCTGAACTTTTATAGCTCCTTCTTCTGCTCAATTTTGCTTAGATGATACGGCATAATTTTGGTAGTGACTGCACCACATTCATCTTTCAGTGATAAGGATTTCCTCTTAAGAACTTTGGATTAATGCTGAAGTCTTCTAAAGATGCTTTGAAATTATTCTTGTGTCATTTACTAAATGTTCCTTCTAAACAACTTGCTGTAGAAAAGAAGTTTCAGAAAGCATTCGTAATCCAATGTAATGAGAACAAAGCAGTTAAGTTCTGTATGGGAAAGTATAGATACTAAACAATACTGCTTGATTGAAGACCTCAGTGTTTGCAAGTTTACTATAGACGTTAAAGGAAGAAACACATGCTAACTTAAAGATGCTTGCAGCACTGAAGAAGTATATAATGCAAAATCCAGCCCCCAAAACAACAAAATGAACAGGAGAAAATATACCGAGGATCGGAAGAGAATTAAGAACAAAAGCGATTTGTACTTACACTTCTTTTAAGAATAAAGACAAACGCAGTACAAGGAAAAAATAAGGGGAAATAGCAGACCATATAGCAATGCAAACAAAAATGTGAGTTTATGCACAGTAGAGAATGCTACTATAATATCATGTACAAAGACTCTAAAGACCACTTGAACGCTCAACTAGAATGCTTCGGATACATACATACACATATTGGGTCATCCCACAAATGATGCGGCTTTTTGATACTTCTTTTAGATTTTGAAAATTAAAATAAATGAAGTTCTTCTTTTAATCTACAATAAACTCTCCTTCATTTTCCACAATGCTCTTCCATCTATCTGATTGACTTACAAGACCCCTCTTCCAAAATTCCTTTGCCCGTGACAAAAAATACTCCTCCAGTACTCTTCTGACCTCGTCTAAAGAATTCATATTTTTTCCTGTCCAAATGATTTTGAAGACTGTGGAATAAATGATAATTAGATGGGGCAATGTCTGGAGAATATGGTTGGTGAGGCATCGTTTCCCATTCTAAATGCTCCAGCTTTGGAATGTCATCCTTGCTGTATGTGGTTGAACATTATCCTGATGGAAGAAAACCTTTCATCTTCAAACCAAAGATGGTCATTGTTTTTTTCTAGCACAGGTGTTGATGAATGATTGAATGATCAAATCCATGCTTCTCTACCAGTTCCTCAACACTTATGAAAGGATTTTGTTCCACCATGTTTTGCAGGATGACCTCATTGAGCTCTATAGATCTTCTAGGATGTCACTTGTCTTTTAGGCTGTAGTTTCTGGCTCGGAATTTCTGGAACCACCATTGACACTGGATTACATTTGTTGGCTCATCCCCATATACTGCATTAATATTCCTCACATTTTCCATTGTGTTGTTACCTTTATTGAACTCATCAAGCAAAATATGCTGAATATGCTCCTTTGTTACTTCCATTGTAGCTTTGAAAAAATAACTGTTAAAATCAAACTGCACACTTCAGAACTTCCACTAAGAATAAGCTGAGTTAAAATTACAACCTGCTTTTATAGCAAGTTGATGCAGATAGTTTATCCCACCCCCTCTGACTTTTAGTTCATACAATTGAAAAAAAAACGCATTAGTTCTGGGATGACTTCAAATATATAATTATATACATATGTATCTATTTGCTTCCAACAATAGAGAGCAGTTGTCATATTCCATTCCATATTGGGTATTTCTGATGAGTGCAGGGTTACATAACCAGATTGTTACCTAACATTGTTAAATCCCTATCAGGAAACCAATTGGTAAGATCGGCTGTAATGGGCATATGAACATATAATACCGTACACTTTGGGTAATATATAAATATATATATATGTATATATATGAATGTATATATATATATGTATATATATGTATATATATATATATATATATATATATATATATATATATATATATATATATATATACATATATATATATATATATATATATATATATATATAGTCACACTGAGGATCTCTAAACTTCTTATAGGGATATTTTTGTCCAAGATACACAGGTTTAATATATATTTTGAAGAGATATTTTTTGAATGAATATATTATATAAGATATTGTAAATAATATCGAGTTAAAAAATAGAGAGATCCAATGAATAAAAATTAATTTATTAATTAACATATTCACTTACAATTGTTTCATTTCACAAACAAAATTAGAATTACAAAATATATATAGATATATACACTTGCATTTTAAATACCTTATCTGTCTTTTGTACACCCTGGTGATTTTCCATACAAGGTATTTAAAATTAAAAATTATGAATCTGTATATGTTTTGCAAACTTAATTTTGCTTGTGAAATTAAGCAATTGTAGGTGAATATGTTAATCAATAAATTGATTTGTATCTATTGGATTTCTCAATTTTCTGACTCAATAATTATATATACATATAAATAAAAAAATATGCATGTGTATACACACACACACATATTCAGTTTATATAGTTCTGAGAATTTTGATTTCAAAATGTACTCTGCCTACTTTAATTTACTAACTTTTATGAATTCTGAGAAAATGCATGGCTTACATTCATAAAGATTTTGGATTTGATTCCAGAACCAGACAGCATTTGTGTCATTGAGCAAAGTGCTTAATTTCATGTTACTCCAGTCCACTCAGCTGAAAATCAGTACCAGCTGAGTGTAGGTGCAGCCCCTCCTCTCTCTCATCATCTCTTTTTTCATATCTCGAGCATTGGTTTTGGTGACACCAGAATAGAATGAAGCCTCTTCAGCAGGTTTTCTAGCAGTTTGTATTGATCCCAGCCAGTAATGTAAACTTTACAACTATGTTAAAAGCCAATAAACAACTATGTCACATGTTAGTATATTTAATAGTTTGAACAAAGTAAATTTTGTTTTGACTATATTAGGTATAACTGTCTAAAGATTGCATTACTAGAAAGCTTGTCAACTCTAATTAGAAAAATATCTAATTAAAGGAGTGTAAACATAGGAATTTCAACACATATCTGTAGTGTGAAAAGCAATCCATGATCTTTTATCTGATGTAGCTTTCCAACACTCAATAATAAAGAAACACTATCGGAATATTAGAAGTGGCAACAATATGTTCAGTTTGTAAAATACAGAAATTTGTAGTGACAGTGGATTTTATGTTTGTGTGTGTGTATATATATGTATGTATGTATGCACGTGTATACACACACATACACACACACACACATATATATATATACACACATATATATATATGTATATATATATATGTATATATATATATATATATATATATATATACATATATATATATATATATATATATATATATATATATATATATATATATATATATATGATTATTTAGTTAGTGTGCATTTTCGTGTTTTATTACTCTTTCCGTTTTCAGTTGCTTGTAGCCTCTGGTCATCGCTGATCACTTATACTTATTATCAAAGGAATTCTTAAAGTGTACTGAAAATAATGTATTCTGTGGCAACCTTATCTTAAGGTAATAAGGTGCTGTTTGAGAAAGTTTTTGCTGTTAAAAACCTCATAGATTTCCCTCTGGAGAGATCTATGTTAGTAAGTGAAAAAAAGTAAACCACAGGGAAAGATGCATTAATGCGAGTATATGCAAGGTATTCTTATACTCTTGCCCTTCCATACTTGCTTCTGTTTGCTTTTCATAACATACACTCATAACAAAAATCTGTTTTTATTTTAAAATGAAGAACGTAATTTTCAAATGCAGAATAACTGTGAAGACAGCAGAGTAAGATTCAACATTTACCCTTAGAAGACAGAAAAACGTTACCAGCAGGCAGCTACATGTTTCCTTTTCTTCTCATTACACACATACACGCATGAGCGCACACACACACATACACACACAGCTATGTTCAATACATTTCCATAATAGCGTGTAAAATCAATGGAGACACATGCAAATAGAACTCTTCAACTGCAACATTTGTTAACTGTGATCCTATTAGTGAAAAACAAATTTGAGCACAAAAAAAAAATGTGCAAAAACCATCAAAGTATTTTGATTGGCTAAAACCTATCATAGATATATTTTTAACCATCAAAATATATTTTTATCTCCTGACCTAGCTGAAAGTGCAGCATTGTAATCACATGACTAGTTTCAGCCAATCATTAATTGGTTGGTCTACTTATCTCTTGAGCCCCCTTTAGGAATAAATTGGATATCACCAACCAAAAATCAATCAGAGAATCCCTTGGCTTCTGCTCATTACTGATAGATCTTATGGCACTGTCAGGCATAAATCAATCCCTCTTACATACCCACTTCCAAAGTCCCTGAGGCCTGAAGAACTTTCTGTGAACGTGTCTTCTATCAGCATTTCTGCAGGCTCAGGAAATTTAAAACCTGTTACATTTACACATTCTCATATCATTCTGTTACATGTTTAGAAATCTAACTGATATATACTGCCTCATGTACACGTGCATAGATTCAAGTATTTTTTCTTTTAAATATTATATTTAAGAAGTGCCCATTTTTTGGTTGTTGTTGTTGTCGTACCTTCATTGCTCATCTTTTACTCTAGTTCATTTTTTGTAAATGAACTTTTCTTTTTTTTTTTTCAAATATTGTAAAATAAGATATTCTAATGTAGAAAATAATATCTATAATTTCCTCAAAATGTATCACTTCTCAGCAACAAAATTTAATAACTGAATACTAAATATGCATCTATCTTTTATCTTTTACATGCAACAGTCATTGGACTGTGGTTCTGCTGTAACACCAGCATGAAGGGTTTTTCACTAAATGACTTTTAAGCCTGGTGCTCATTTACTCAGTCACTTTTGTAAAGCTATTAAGTAACAAGAGCATAAACAAACTAACAGTAGGTGTCAACTGGTTGTGGAAACAAACACAACGATACACACATCACGCACACATGCACACATAATTATATACACATATATCTATTTGTGTGCGTATATCTATCTATCTATCATGTAGGTGCAATGGTTCAGTGGTTAAGGCAGCAGACTCGCGGTTATAGGATTGCGGTTTCGATTCCCAGACTGGGTGTCGTGACTGTTTATTGAGCGAAAACACTTAAAGCTCCATGAGGCTCTGGCAGCAGGTGTTGGCAAACCATGCTGTACTCTTTCACCACAACTTTACATATATATATATATATATGATTGCTTTCTTTCAGTCTTTGTCTACTCGATCAACTCACAGGGTATTAGTAAGCCGATGGCTATAGCAGAAGACATTTGCCTGAGGCGCAACATACTGGGACTGAATCCACACAACCAGTTGATATCACACAACCACTTCTGCACCTAATATTTATAAAAAAAACCTTCATTTTGAAAGTCATACCACTGTATTATTAAGTTTTTATGCTTGGTTACATTGTTACATTACAGCTCTCGTATTCTTGCAGCTACTTGCCATAATGATTATATTAATTTCTCTTAGCAATACAGAACCTCAACACCACTATATCATCTTTTTGGAGATACCACCATTTCATTCTCTGTCTCTCTCCTGAATGTGAGTAGCCATATAGCTCCTCTACAACATCAAGCAGCTCTACCCCAACCTCATTTCTCATACCTTAACTGCCATTTAAGGGAAGGATGTGCCACCGCCTCAGGTTTTTATAGTCTTGCAAGCTACTTGTTGAACTCAGTAGAGTCTGTGACATGTAAAAAGCACCCAGAATACATTGTAAAGCCATTGGTGTTAAGGAAGAGCGTGGAGCCACAGAAACCACGTCAAAACAAACACTGGAGCATGATAAAATTCTTTGGACCCACCGGATCCCTGTCAAACCATCCAGCCTATACTAGCATAGAGTAGGAACATTAGAAGATGGTGGTGGTGGTGGTGGTGGTGAAGAAGAAGAAGAGCAAGAAGAAGAAGAAGAAGAAGAAGAAGAAGAAGAAGAAGAAGAAGAAGACGAAGAAGAAGAAGAAGAAAGTGAAGAAGTATAGTTACTTAATGAAATTTCTACATTATGCATACCAACAATGCTGAAGTAACATCATCAATCCAAGAAATATATATGTAGTCAATATCTTTTACTTCACTCATGAGAATTACGTGAACTATGTATAAACATATACCATTTTATACACCAGAAATAAATATCTATTCCACATCCTTGCAGGTTTCAAAAGAAAATATCTATAAACTATCGTATAGAAAATGCTATCATTTTAAAGTTTATCTCTGTAGATTTTCCATAGAATTCAAAGCCAGCACTGCAAGTTACAACATTTCGTATACGAATATGCATATGGGAATGCAATTGATAAAAAAGGGTAATGGGTGTATATGCATATTTCAAGAATTATTGCTCTTTCATCAGGAACACATCCAACCCTATCTACAATGCATTGCTTAAATATCTACTAGTTTTAGCAAGTATTTACATGGACATATTCACATACAAAACATCGTAACTTGCAGTGCAGGCTCTGAATTCTATAAAAAAATTTATAGAAATAAATTCATAAATTGCAAACATTGCACACCAAACAAAAAAGTAACACAATATTGACTTGTAAACCCTTCATATACTCGATAGTATATTATGGTTGCAAAACGAAAAACTATAGCCTTGCAAGCAGTTAATTAAGAAAATGCTATGTATTGAGATGACTGGTATGCTAGTAGTATTGATGATAATAACAATACTATTGTAATATTTTTTAAAATAAAAAGGAATTATATTTATCATTATGAATAGCTTCCTTCAAATCTATTGCCTCGAGGTAATACTATACTGAAATTAATACTGTATTGAATATACATATAATAAAACATGTACTGAGTTTCTTTCGAATCACTTATGAATCAGAAATGGTGTCAGTGATAATGGTGTTGACAAATAAACAAATGTAAGTATCTGAAGTTACTACCAGAATCATACACAAACAAACAGTCTTTTAATTATCAAAGGATATATGTGTATACATACATACATACACACACACACACACACACACATATATATATATATATATATGTATGTATATATATGTATGTGTGTGTATATATATATATGTATATATATATATATATACATACACATATTTACATATTTATACACACACACACACACACACACACACATATATATATATAGAGAGAGAGAGTGAGAAGGAGGTGCATACATACATATATAAATCAAAGAAGTATTATTACCATTAATAATAATAATAATGAAAATAATAAGGTGGCTACAAAGTTTACACCTTTGTAGGTAAAATATAAATTAAATTCAGATACAGTAGGGGATTTATATACCATTTGCTATAAGCAGAGCAGAGCCATCGCTCCAAAAACACCAATAACTCACTATTAAAATACACACAGGCAATGCAACGAATATAGGAGAAACAGGCTTAATTTGATTGGAATACAAAAGTAAGGAATGTATATATTTAAATATCAACTGATTTCACCGTCTCTATGAAAAATCATACTTTGAGCTCATCAGTTGAAAATAACACTTTTAACATCTATTTCTGCAATATTCATCACATTACCTCATGTGCATCCTTTACATTAGATGTCCTCTTGGCATTCAAAACAAAAGCTAACAATGTTTGGCATGTTCACAGCAAATGAAACTAATAGTAGCACATAAACACGTATTTTGTGTTTATTAAATACTATATATATATATATATATATATATATATATATATATATATATACATTTATGTATTTATGTATATATATATGTGTGATGTGTCTATGCATCCATATACATGTGAGTATGTGGCAAACATATATGCATATACGTGTGCAGTGCATATGTATCTCTTTCTCTCACTCTTGTCCACCCCTCTCTCTCTCTTTCTCTCTCTCTCCATTTCTATCTATCGATTTATCAGTTAGTGTAAGTATGGCTCTACACACCATGGCCTTTGAGAAACAAGATCTTGCGCATAGGCTGTTGACAGGATTTCAGCTGTAACATGATGATGTGCCTAGAAACTATGAATATGGAGTGGAAATTTAAGAGTGCATAATTGTTTCATAGTACTGTGCAGTTTTGGAAGTGATATCATCTAAGCATGAGTAGCTAACCCTGACATTATAGTCATTAAAAATTTTATGACATTTATTTGTTCATGGGGAGTGCTATCTAATTAGTGGCAGGTAACTTCTAGCTACATTAGTGGAAACATCTAGAAATGTGATATTAATCCATATCATTTTTTGCTTACTACCTCTGTTCATGTTTGAGGCAGTGTATATGTTTGTGTGTTTGTGTGTATGGAGATAAATACAAAGTTAGATCAACTGAGAGATATTCAAGCATAGTTGTAGATACACTTGAAATGAATGCTGACAAATAAAGAAAATATCCCCGACCCTCATATCATTTTGCGTAGGTTAAATTCATTAACATGAAATTTGGAATAGATAAATGTGCAGTGTTTGTAATGAAAAGAGAAAAAAATATTCAAATCAGAAGGGATTAAACTCCCAGATGCGACATCAATCTGAGCAATGTTTGAGGATGACAGTTATAAGCACATAGGTGTACTGGAGGTAGTTAGAATTCTCTGTCAAGAAATGAAAGAGAAGCTGATAAACGAATATCTCAGGGGAGATTCTCATACGTGAGTTCAAATTCTGCCAAAGCTGACTTTGCTTTTCATTCTATTAGGGTCAATAAAAGAAGTACTAGTCGAGCACTTGGGAATTTAATCAAATAACCCCTATCTCCAAAATTTCAGGCCTTGCACCAGTAGTAGAAAGAATTATCATTATCATTATTATAGTCATTCTTCTTCTTCTTCTTCTTCTTCTTCTTCTTCTTCTTCTTCTTCTTCTTCTTCTTCTTCTTCTTCTTCTTCTTCTTCTTCTTCTTCTTCTTCTTCTATTTCTCGTTTATGTTGCTGCTGCTGATGTTGTTGTTGTTGTTATTATTATTATTATAGGGTGTAGAGTTGGCAGAATCATTAGCATGCCAGGAAAAATGTGTAGCAGCATTTCATTTGCCTTTACGTCCTGAGTTCAAGTTCCACTAAGATTAACTTTACCGTTCATCCTTTTGAGGGTGACTGGTACTTAATTTATCAACCCCAAAAGGGGCTGATAAATTAAGTACCAGTCAAGTACTGGGGTCGATGGAATCGACTTGCCCCCTCCCCCAAATTTTTAGGCCTCATTCCTATAGTAGAAAGGATTATTATTATTATTATTATTATTAATATTTTTATTATTATTATTATTATTATTATGTGAAAGAGTAGTGCTTGCCATCAAAGTGATACTGGGGTAAAATATATGAAGCCCAGAATACCCAACATCACTATCCATCTGATAAGACCAGGCACGTGCATCACAACCATATGTGCACAACATAGTGTTCTCATCTCAAGATAAACAGTCCATGACCGTGCAGGTGGGGTTTAGTTAGAATTTCCTTCAGGTAGAGTAGTCCATCCCACTCAAAATGTCCCTGAATAAGGGTTGTTTAAGGATGTTGAACAAAAAACAAAACAATGTTTCCAAAGGTGAATTATTCAAACCCCAAAGAACTCTTCTCAACACATGGCTATGATCCTCTCCCACTACTTCTGCTCATGATCAGAGATGCACATATCATCAGCCACTAAGGAACATGCTCAGCTGCTTAAGGCCAAGCAACTGACAAGCAAATCTGTAGTATTGAGCAGAATATTTGCTGTAGCCCATCTTTTACAGCGAGACTAAACAATGTACATGATAGCACATCCAATAAGTTAAGATCAAAAGCCATGGGAGCCATTGTCTGGTACTGCATCAGGGCAGTATGATTGTTGTTTTTGTTTTACATCTCAGAGCACTTGGTCTTGTTTGTTCCAGTTGCTTCTGTGAGAGGATAGCAGCCTGTTGTCAGAAAAGGTAACAAGCTGGCAGAATCATTAGCATGCCAGGCAAAATGCCTAGCAGTATTTCACCTGTTTTTCATTTGGCATTCAAATTCTGCCAAGGTTGACTTTGCTTTTCATCCTTTCAGGGTCAATAAATTAAATACCAATCAAGTACTGGGGTCGATATGATTGACTTATCCCCTCCCCACAAATTTCAGGCCTTGCACCTATAATAGAAAGGATTATTGTTATTATTATTAATATTATTATTATTATTATTATTATTATTATTGTTATTATCATTAATGTTGTTATCATCTTTACTATTCTTCTTCTTCTTCTTCTTCTTCTTCTTCTTCTTCTTCTTCTTCTTCTTCTTCTTCTTCTTCTTCTTCTCATTATTATTATTTTTATTATTATTATTATTATTATTATTATTATCATCTCAAATTTGGCACAACGCCTGCAAATTTGAAAGGAAGGAGCAAGTTATTTACATTAACCACCCCAGCACTTACCTGGTACTTTATTTTACCAACATCAAAAGGATGAAAAGCAACATTGCCCTCAGTGAGATTTGAGCTCGTTATATAAAGAGGTAGCAGAAATGCTGCTAAGCAAAGTATTCTGTCCAAATTCGTTAATGATTCTGGCAGCACTATGTCTTATTAGTAATTGCAATAATCAACATTATGTGCTAGAATGATCGAAGTGTATATGCGAGTGCATGAGAATATTTGTGCATGTGTAGAGATTGGCATTTGTGAGAATTGTTTATAAATGCATGTACTTCATACTTGTATATGATATGAACGCTCGATATTGATAGAACTTGCATTTATGCTTGTCAGTGATGCATACATGCATTTAAGAATGCATACATATATACGTATATTTATGTGTGTGCTTCACAGTAAGGATGAAACAGTTAAGGTTGCAAGTTTCTTTAGCTTGTCTTCAGTCAAAATGCACCCCTAGCTGGGAAGAAAGGGTGAATGATTATTTATCAGAAAAGATGACAAGTTCCATTGATCTATTGACTTCTGATAGTTTGGACTCCATATTTTCCTTTCATCAATTTGTTGGTGGAGGAGAGAGGCTTAGCAATTGCAGCCCTCCCATGGTATTCAGCTTTACAAAGCTTTACAGAGTTGGCAAGTTGATTATTTAGCTCTGCTATCACATTTGTTGCTATATTTCAATGGATTTAAATACATTTCACAATGCATTTCAACTATTTTAAATATATGTGATCCCTCTCTGAGAAATTTGCTTTCTATTCAGAATTATGCTTGCCAGAAGTAGATTTACCTTAGGTTTATTAGGTGAAACCTTAGTAATTCTTGAATTATAAATAATTCAAGAAATTTTAGTGATTGTAGTTCCAACAATCTGTGCTCCTGCAATTTGTTCTCTTTAGAAATCAGAATTAGTCATAGCTTTTAATTCATTCAAATATAAATACCTGCCCCAACAAAATTTAAAAAAGACAACATAGTTTTGAATTTGTCATATGGTCAAACACGAAGTGGTATTTCCGTTACTTAGTCCTACACAGACACACACACACACACACATACACATTAATACACATTCTACTAATTTTTAATTGACCAGTTTATTATTTTAGAGCTGACCATTTATATTTCATGTTATTTTGTGTGAATGTTTTGCATATTGCACTTCAATGCATCACCTCTTAAATCATATAAGTAATTATAATCCACTGGGGAATTTGAGTTATTTCCTTTAGCTCCTTTCTGTTTTTCTTTTTGTCCAGAATGTAGAATGAAGATTTCTGCTGTATGATAAACATGAAAACCAATTTTTCTATAATATTAAGCCTTTGCTGATCAAAGCAATCTTGAGCCAGTCAAATATGAATTAGACATTCTCATACTTATCTCTTACCTACAAATAACAGATAGGCATTGCACTATTTCTCTCTATCTTTCTTTCTTTATTACACCGTTCTCTCTCACACACTCCCTTTCTCTCTTCGATCATGCTTATTCATTTCCAGGACTCACTCAGCTACAACCCGTCCGTGTTCTCTGTCTTCAATCACTCCTATCTCTCATTACTCTGCTCTTAATGTTTCTATTCAACCTCCTTACCAACAACCATCATGAGAGCTGTCTATCACACTCTCCGGTTATTCTTTCACTAAGATACACATTCAATTCATTCATTTCTAATTAATTTTAAGAAATTAAATATTAATTTTTTTGAATTATATCCCATTCCTTTGAGACTTGATAAGAATTTCAGCAGTTCGTCATTTTACTTTTATTAACTTTCTTCATCTAAGCAG